>NC_041381.1:667335220-667354874 GCF_002162155.2 Triticum dicoccoides
AAAGAGCCCACTCTTTTATTTCATAGCCGAGAGGCATGAACGGTTGGGAAAAACCCTCTCCTGTGTGGGTCGTAAGAGTCGATTATCCAAGCGAGACCTTAGAGGGGAGGACACACCATAGCACCCATTGGTAGACTAGACTCCGGAGCTTCAAACAAACTTACAGTAAGCCTAATCAAAGCAGGCGCCCTCACCTCCTTCTTCACCGCCGGCGTCTACGGTTTGGGTGAAGGTATCAGCTCTGATACCATGTGTGATAAATTCTTCCCATTTTCCTGTGATAGTCAATAAACACAACCCTTACGTATCCGTATTTTGTAATCACCTTTCCCTTCCCGTCGCTTCCTTATACTAGAATTCTGATGACGCGTGCAACCCCGGCTACTTCGCTACCCTACTATTAACAATTACGGAGTTTCGATTGTTTATCCAATGCAGCTTAATATGGTTATGCCAGCAAGGAGCATGAACTGAAGCTGGTTATTTACTTAGAAGAGGAAACGGCTAGTCAGCAGAGCAGCGCAGCGGAGTCATCATATTATCATATTCTTGAGTCTCTCCCCACGGGATGACCGCTTCCACCAGACTCTATTTCTATTGGTTCACCTTAGATTTATTGGTTGTCTACATCCGTCTAATCCTTATCTATAAGAACATAATCGCTAAGCTATGGATGCTTCGGCCGCACTCTCTACTCAGCTATCTGTTTCTACCGCGTTGCGTTTTGAAGGCCCGATACAAAAGAAAGTGGCCTTCCTTATTAGTAGTGATGGAGACGTCAGGTCCGAGAAGGAATAACCTAAAGCCAGTGATAGAATCTGTACAACCGGCAGGAGCGATTGATCAGATATCGCAGGAAGAGTGAACTAGTAGGCTTCTTGATCCTCCAATCAGTGGTAGTCACAAAGCCCGCACATTCCAATTCGATCATAACATGACTAGTTTCCTAAGGCATGATTTATCTTCCCAGAATAGCAAGCATATCGTAGCTATTTCACATAGTGTCCCGAGATATCAGTAGCTCTAGTCAATGCTGGCCTTACTCTTCCCTTTCCTTATGCTAAGTGGCAACCTCTTGTTTAAGAGTGCGGAATCCTATTTGTGTATCAGAAGACTATGGTGACCCGTAGATCTTCTATTTCGCCCGAATTCGTTGATTGTCATTTACAATGTTCGTTGTAAGATCACTGAAGGTCCTAAATTGGGAGAGTTTGCTTGCTATCGAACAAATAGTGGAATCTAAAAAAACAATGAAATCCATTCACACAAGCTGGACCATTGCCTTCGGCAACGCCCTAATTCCTTTCCTATCTTTCTTCTTTTTCTCAAGGACCTGTAAGAAGAAGCAAATCCCTTTCTTGAATGGCCGAGGAAGAGGCGGCACTGAACAGAACAAGATCCCCCTCTACCTATCCTTGGGGCTATGCGCATTCTTAAACTTGAGCTGGGTAGGACTCAGGAGAAGGGTGCCTCGGGAGATAAGTAGTTCCTCACCTAAAGCCCTCGTAGAGTCTAAGTAGTGGACCAGAAATATGACATCCTTCCCGCTGTACTAGATTTTATCTGGTTAAAGCCAGGTGTGCACATTATATTCATTATAGAAGATATAGAAGATACTGCCATGCCAGCTGTTTCTTATTGGTAAGCTTGCTTTTCGTCGAATGTCTCTAAAGAGTGATGGTGAGTCGAGTAGCATGAATTGTCTATCCAAGGGGTCGCTAATGCGTTATTTGTATAGGATCTCAGTTATTATTGTCAGCTAGATCTACATAATATGCTTCACGCGGAGCCCTTACTTGGTTCGATTGGCATTTTTCTTATCATCCATCCACATAGGGAGAAAGGCCAAGGGCCCAGTGGAGTGATAAAATGAACTATCCAAATTAAGCTAATCCCGTGTCCAAGTTCAAACCCCACATAGCCACTCTTCTTGATCCCCCACCATCACTTGAACCGAAGAATCAACCCGTTTCTTTGCCAATGGGTTTCTGCACAGAGAGCTAGATTAGGGATCGGATGTGCACCTTTCACTAGATTAAGGTACAAAATCCCTTACTAGGTTTGGTAAGTATGTTAAGAAGGTGAGAAGTCATCAAACTTCTCGGTAGTGCAATGGATTAAGGTAAATGTGCTAGCTTTCCTCCTGCTGGTTGATGAAAACGGACCTATCCCATATCTCAAAATGGCCCCGTACACTCCAATGGGAAGTAGAGAAAAGGGGAAGTGCAGAAAAGAAGGATCCCCAAATCTTAGGGTATATAAACTTTGTTTGATTAAGGGAATTAGAGAATAGAGAGCAATGGGATAGGAAAAGCTCACGGGAATGCAGGTACCGTTTCCCAGGGAAAAGAAAAGGGAACTTCACCTCTTCCTACTAATAAGATAAGGCAATCCAATCCTGATTCAAGATCATGTTGTCTCAACATAGCAATGCGTGTTATGGCAACCTGATTGTGATAACAACATCAAAGCCAAGAAATCAAGGTCGAACAGTTCGTTCCGTCATCAACTGTCAATTCTTTCGAAAGACATGCGAATGAACTACGCATTCGACCCTTATCAGCAAGGTCATCACTTGTACCAGGTCTTAGAAAGGCAGCTGCGGCACGTCTTCTCTATGACGTTAGGGCAAGGCTACCTCGCCAGCAATGGTTAGTGCGGTAAGGATAATCGGATGTGAACTAGCTTGCTCTGCTTGCGGAGAAAAACCAACCAAGAGGCGATGGAACCCTCAGAAAACTGCTAATATTGCCCCGGGCAGTACTGGCCATAGACTTGAGCGCAAAGGACAAGAAGGCAGGATCTGGAAACAGCAAACACAGGGATAATCCAGGAAGTAGCAAAGAATCTAGTATTCCACTATAGATAGGTCTGATAGATCAACATATCCATGAAGAAAAGGCTGACCCTATCCACCTCCTTTGCGGAATACCAGATCAAGAGATGAATTAGCGGATCACAGGGCTAAGTCGAAGCATGCCAGAACCTTCTTTAGTAGTGAGCCGTACCGACTAGCTCCTAGCAAGGGCTTCAGGATCACAGTAATGCCTGCCAAAACTTTCCTTGGGTACGAATGTCATGTTCAAAGCAGGTTTCTCTAGACACCTTGGAAAAGATCACTGACGAGCTCAATTTCAAAGTGTGAATGAAATTATCAGTTTCATCCTCTTTATGAGCCTGAGATCATATGGGTCAACAATTCTCATTTCTTAGTTATAGATTCTATATTCTCAAGGAAGTGAGCCACTCAACCTCAGCCTAGCGGATTCTCCCCGTTACCTGGACCTGCCTCTCCCACAGTCAAAACTCTCCTCTACAGCCCCTCTGGCTGGGCCAGAAGCCTCGTCTCCTTTAACTGATTCAAGTGATTCAGTAAAAATGAAAGTAATCTCACATAAAATTGGATTATCTAAAAACTCGTGAAAATGACAACGCTAAATCGAAAGTCCTTTATTTATATACAACACACACATATTCCTCCCTTACGAACATGAAAATCCAGTGGATGGTTTGGAAGGCTTTGACCTGATCTTTCGATTTATAATGAGAGAAAATCCATAGAAAGATGGAAGTCATCATCATCCCCTTTATCGATCACAGCCTCTTCCTCCACCCATGATTTCATTTTCCCATTCACAAATCAGACGAAGACGAACTTGCATTTGTTGAATCAAAAAAAAAGAAAAGAAGTGTTCTCTTTCTCCAGCGAAAAGAACAGTCTCGCAGGAAGATCCAAATACTTACTATATGTGCGTTTATGTATAAACTCTTATATAGTCTAGTTTTCCCGCCCTATCTAGAGAAGGAATCAATTCCCCTTTTTGAATGTACAAAAATTGGTAGAGCTCAGCATGTCTGGAAGCACGGGAGAACGCTCTTCTGCTTATATTATTACCAGTATTCGATACTGGGTTATTCATAGCATTACTATACCTTCCTTATTCATTGCGGGTTGGTTATTCGTCAGCCCGGCTTTCACTTGGAAAAATAGGAGATTTAGTTCCACGCTTTGATTGGTAGCAGAAGGGAGGGCGCGTTGCCAGCCTTCATTTTTCTTGGATATTCAACACTAAATGAAATGCAAATGCATATGAGAGAACTTCAAACTACTTTACTTATTTGCAACAGCAAGCTGAATAATAGAATAAATAAGCAAGGAAGGAAAGAAAGAATAGGGTTGTCGCTGATACGCTGTTTGGATTAGATGTCGCAATATCGGTTGTAGTATTTCAGCTCTTTCTATAAGCTAAGAGAGATGTCGCATAATCGGTTGTTCATGATCTTATAATTCATGGACCCAAGTCGCAAATCGCTTGTTCTCATTCAAGCATGAGTTCGTTCAAAGTCGGCAAGGGGAATCAGAGAAAGGGCTGTTTAGTCAACAATCATGACCATGGGAACATTTGTTTGCTTTCTAGGTACCCCCGGATCTACTAGTCATCGCCTTTGAGCTGGGAAAAGCATTTACCCTGAGTCGGCTATTCCTGATTCAGAAAGGAAAGGTATGTGGGTAGACATTGAGTTAGAGATTGAATGAAGGGGCACACTAGAGAAAAGCAAGGACAAGTAGCTAGTTGACTAACGCTTTCGAGCACGTACGCTGGCGCTCTTTGATAGAGCATTATCTACAACCCGGAGGCGAACTATGAAAAAGAAATCTAGCAGTCTCTTCCAGCAATGAATTGTAGCAGGGCTTGGTCTCGAAAGGTATAGATACCACCAGAAGCTTGGAAAGAAGAAGGAATGTCGACCTACCGCTCCGTGGGCTTTGAACCTTGCTTTTCTGTCAAATTCTCAGACGCTATAGCTGTGTAAAAACAGTACTCGATTTCTCACTAGAAAAAACAACAGTCTTTATTGTTGTGTGCATATTAGTCACTGATTATAGCTTTGAATAGGACAAACTACTTTAGTAACTCTTGACTATTGCTTGAAACAAGCGTTGAAGCAATGGAAAGAAGCGAACGGTTAAGCTAATGCAGCAAGAAAAGGGATGCAGCAAGTGTCCAAAAATCGGATATGCCCGGTGAAAATTAGAAACAAGGCTGAGGAAGGATTTCGTACTGCCACAATGCTCTTGATAGAAGGAAGCATGAATACCGAAGGCCTACCTAGTTGAAATAGGAACAGCTATGGAAGTCCTCGGCCAAACGAATATTTCACGGAAAGCCGACAAGGGATTTTCTTAATAACTGGGCGCTTTGATTCTTTGGAACAACTCGATGAATTTAGTAGATCTTTTTAGGAGGCCTTCCATGACCATAGATCGAACCTATCCCATTTTGACAGTATGATGGTTAGCTGTTCACGGATTAGCTGTACTGGAATGACAACACATATGAGAATCTGTACACGATACAGAATAACGACACGACACGCAATCTTATGACTACAGTATGGCCTTCATCTTTGACAGCAATCATGACAGGCCGCGGTATTAGCGTTAGAGAAAGGAAAGGACTTGAGGTCCGTCCACCTACAACTAATAAAGCTCCGCCTTTGGGGACTACTACAACAGATAGGCATTTGAAGGACCAAACCACCTACTGAGGACTTTGACACCCAGCCCTTAAGAAGCAGAATCTACAACTTTGGGATACGTATTTACAGACTGCAAAAGATAGATACAATGCTGTTACCCACCATGCATGCAAATCTTAGTTCTATGGACTACTAGTACCAGGAACGTCATCTACTACTGCGAAACTCCCGGGGGACGCTTTTCTAACTGGTTTAGCCTCTAGAGTGGGGAGGAAGAACACCCTCTAGACCAGGATAACTTACTAATTCAATTGACAAAGCGTCCTATTTGCTAGATTTCTAGTCGTTAGCTCTTAGTGAAGACGAATTGCTATCATCTGCGGGCGGCCCTCATTATTGAATTTATCCGCCTTCGATGCAACCAAATTCACTATTGACTTACGAGTTTATGCATGCTTCATTCCTATATCGGCATGTATTATCCGTAGGCTAGTTGTGAGACATCTTCCTCTTAGTGCTACAAATGGCTTCTTCCTTAGTTCTTTATAGCTCTTTCACCTCTTTTAGACTCTTTGCAATGTTTAGTCTGGGGAACTCTACACTATTGTACTCAGATGCTATTCCTTCAAGAAAGTATCGGAAAGCAAAAAGGGACTCGTTCACCGTATCGCGTCCAATACAGCTATGCCACAAGTTGACCTAACCAACTGGTAAACAAAACCCAAGTTAACGGATCGACCTAGGAATAGGATGAATAGAACCATTGAATCGTCACCCAATGGAGCAGAGAGCCTTCCTTTAAGAAAGAAATAACTCCCTACAACAACCGTGTTTCGAAACTCGATTCATTATCATACGAGAAATTGCATGAAAAGAACCTTCATTCCTACAGAGAGGTTGAAGCTAAGTTTCAAGACCTAGTACGGGCAAAGCGCAGTTCAAAACCGAAAGGATCAAAGAAAAGGGAATATCACGAAGGTAAGCACATTCTATTTTTCTTAATTGACAAAGCAAAGGGAGTTATCAACCCTTTTTTCCGAAACCCTATAACGGCTAGTTCCCAATGCTCGGCTTCCTACCTCCTCTAACAAAATCAAAGGTAATATCCTCCGTTTTCCAAGAAGATAAGTTCTACGGCAAAGGATGTCAACGGAACAGTTTCAGCAAAGGCAAAGCCCGGGAGAAATCCAATAGCGTATGGCGATAATGTCATCCCCATCGAATCCTCATCTTCAAAGCATTTTATTGCAAGGGCCTATCGCGAAAGAACTCAAGCCAATACTTTTTCATTTTCATGTAGTAGATCCTAGGAAACATACGTACGAGATATTTACAGCCCTTCTTCGGCAAGGGTATCCGGTAAAAGGAGGACGGTTCCTAATCTTTTGATCGGCAAAGGGTTCGATGCATTAGTTTTCGACTATGAACGAGTCAATCAGCTAGATCTACTTGCGGCAAACGGCACCTTCCTTTCCCAGCCAATGGTACGTAAGGCAATGGTTGTTATTGAAGTTCAGATCAGGGAATACCCTAGGTTTCGGCTTTTTACACGGTTCCGTAACGGTAGGTTTTGGCTCCTCGCTACATCCCTTCCGCTCCTACTAAGGACGCTGCTGAACCGATAGAATTTGCCGAGCGAGCACAACCATAACTTATGGTATCTGACCAGTGTTAAGCATTAGCCATCCAGGGAATGAAACTATGCGACTACCTGCGCTGTCACACGGCTCCATTTATCGAAGAAAGGGATAACTGCCATTAAGGCAATGAAATTGACGAGGAAGAGTCAGGAGTTTGGCTGCGCCAAAGCAGAGGAACGGAGGGAAGCAGCCGCCGCTGCACGGGTCCTGCGCATTATCAAAACCAGGCAATGTAGTCAATGAACAAAAGTTTCGTTTACCACTGGGGTTCTTCATATGCACAGTCAGCTCAGGTAACGTCCAGAGGTGTTAATACAAAGCAAGAATTGGATTCTAAGTATTGCCATTTCGTGTTCAGAAGTCTGAAGCACATCATTTGCGGGAAGCAGCGAGGAAGAAAAGCGTACCGTATTGACGGTAGTGCAGAATGATCTCCGTCACGATATCGTACGTATCTCCAGAGCACGAACGTATGGTATACAACCGAGTTGCCCGACGTCGGACACAACAAACTTTCGAGCACCCTGTTCATTTAGCCTCTTAATCGATGGAAAGAAAATAGAGGTCTGCAGCAAACAAGAGCAAGCGACACTAAACTACAGTAGTGATAAATTGGCGGAACCTTCTGATAAAATGACAGATTGGAAACCAACACGTCCAGAAAGTCTGAAGGATAAGGCTTCTCTCGTCCAAAGAACGGTACTGAAGGCGAAAGATACTCCAAAATATGTCATTGGATCCAGCTGCAACAATGAAGAGCGCCGTCTTGAAGAAATCACTTGCTGCTTCCTCCACCATGTTCTCCAGTATCTGGTGTTTTCGAAGTAGCTTATTAGCTGATAAGCACTAGCTGAGGCATCTAGCTGATGAGGTAATCTCTGCATATAATACCAACCAAGTTGGTTGTTGTTACTACATGCTGCGAGCATTTGGGAAAATGACAGAAACATAAAATGGGTTTCTAGCTGCATAAGCACAATTATACAGAAAGCAGTCTCCTTTATTCGTATCTGGGGAAAGGGTTGGTTCTCCAAATTCTCTTTAAAGAATGTTAAAGCAGTACTGTAATTTTCTGGTGAAATGGAAAGTGGTTGCTACCATATTGTTTGTAGTGATTACATCATAATCCTCATCTTCAAAGCAAGGCTATCCACCAGGGCTTCCAATGCTAGGCTAACCTCGGCAAAGAACCCAAGGGATTTGCAAATTCTTGAATCGATAGACTTTCGTACAACGGCAAACAAACAGACGCGATAGAGGGTTTTACGCTACTTCATAGTCAGCAGCAAGAGTGGATGGTATAACTCTAGCCAGCAGGCGGGAGGGAACGAAGCTCTTTCCTGATCTTGAGCTAGAATCCCTGACGTTGGTTGATTTAGCTGTGGTGTAGCTTAGGATCTTAAAGCTATGCAGCTGGGTTGATCCCTATCGATGGAATGGAGCTTATCAACTCATGAATAGCATGGATCGCCTTCTACTATACCGGGCTAAGGTGCAACAATGGAAGCATACCATGGATAATCCAGTGATACATCCTACCTATGCCGAGAGCACAAAGATCAAGCTAAGTAAACAGGTCTAGTTAAAGCCCACTGGAGTAAGGAAAATACAATAGGTTGCTTTTTTTCCCACCATACCTGGCAATGATTGGTATCCCTTGATATGTTAACACAAACTAACCAGTTGTCCCTTCCCCTAGAGGGGTTTCCTATATGGATTCGTTCCCCTAAGCATCTTCCATGAATTGACGTATATGAGCGTAGTTATCAGGTACGCCGGGAGCTGGATTCTATCCCCGGGGATAGTGATTGATGGCATAGAGTTTTGATAGAAAACTCGTATCAAAATCATACCAAAAGAAAGTCTCAATTCGAGGAACGGAATACAGGTCCATGATAGAACACAGACCGGTAAGAGAAAGGAAAGTAAGCATAGTCTTCATTGAACCGGAAGAACAATTAGATTTTCCGTCAACAAAGTAACGCTGTGCAAACTCATCTGATCCCTGTTTGGGACTTCTTCTTCATGTCACGAGCCGGAATCGAACCGGCGCTTTCCAGATGCATGGTCCGGATAGATACCTATCAGATCGCGACTTTGATTTCTCAGTTCAAGAGGAGACCTCCCTACATCTGCGGGCTGGCGGTCCTGCCGGCCAGCCGACACAAAATCCAATTCGAGTTTGAAATACGGAGCCAGAAAGAGTTTTTCAATTCAATACGGAGCCTAAAAGAGTTTATAAATACAATACGGAGCCTTAAAGAGTTTATAAATACAATACGGAGCCTGAAAGAGTTTTTCAATTCAATACGGAGCCTGAAATAGTTCAATTAAAGATCAAATGGCGCAAAAGAGTTTGCTTAGAAGGGAAAATACCAAAACCGCATATAAAAAGACATAAAAAAATGAACATACATAGGTACCATAGGAAAAAGCGGCTGGCTGCTAAAATAATTCAAATGCATTTGATAAAACATTTGCATTTGGTAAAACATCTGCATTTGAGAGAAGTGAAAGTAATCCATATTTGCATTTGCGGCGACTAAATCCGGAATCTGAGAATAAGGGTTTGGATTAGGGGGAGGAGGGGAATTTATTGATTCCTCCACCTCCATGTAGTTCGAACTCACACTTTCTACGCTAAAAGCCGGCCCATTGACCGAGTTTGGGTATGACGACGAAGGGTTAAATTCCACAATCATTCCGTCCATGGAATCAGGGATAAAAAAAGGATCCATCGTGACCCCCAATCTTTTTAAGCTCTGCTCCCAAACTAAAGAGAAAGGAAAGGAGATTGATCTTGACGTCGGTGTCGGTTTTTCCAACGAAACGAATAAGTTTTGGATTGAGATTTCACATAAGCATTGCACAATGATCCGCATTAGGCGGGGAGCAGCAATGATACCGCTGGCCGGGAATAAGTACCTATCCCTCTACTACTGATGATGTTTTTCGTTCTATTGAAATCCTGCGTCGAGCCGATGTTTCATTGATCGATACCGGGCACATCCATCACATCAACTATTTCACTTTTCATACGCATTTATTGACGGACCGGTAAACTAGACCCGAAAAACTCCTATTTTAAAACGAAAGACCCATCACAAAATTATGGCGCAATGCTATGACGAGCGTTCTCACAGGCCGGCACCTCGATGCATCCGTCTCAAGAGTTGTACACCTTACATGTGCTTCACGCCACAATCTCTCACTTTCTTCTCCTCCATCTGTCTCCATCATATAATCGATCTCACCTCTCATGTCTGAGTGAAAAAACCATATTTGTTAGTATATATCAAGGCCGAGAGGACACGTTCCTCTCATGTCGAGATTAGTATTAGGGACCCTTAGTATTATTAACCGGTTACTATACGTACATGCAGTGAGACAATCAATCTATGCTCTCATTCACATTTCATTCTAGCACTGACGACTCCAGCCCTATCTATCCCTAGAAGCAAATGGACCCTAGAAGCAAATGGAGTAAGTCCGATGGAACACTCGGATTGGAAAAGATAATTATACTTATAGGCATGGATGAAAAAAAAGCTTGGAAACTAGTTCAAATCGAACTCAAAAGCAACTAGGCAATCCAACTTCCATTGAAGCAGCTTCCTTGGAACTAGCTGCCATTGTATCGGTTGGTGCCATTTCTTCTCTTGGAGGCAGGGCAATAGATTAAGATTAGGCGGTAAGCGAAGGAACTGTAGGGCTTAGGGATGCGGGTGAGCGCAACTTCAATAGGTCGAGGGGAGGAAGAGAAGAAAAAGCAGCTATTTCACCTGGTGTCGTAATAACCACTGTTTTCGGGTTTGAAGGCATAAGCGCAGCAGAGATCTTCTTTCATTTAAGAAGAAGCCACCTTAAAGAAGAGGAAACAAGGCGTTTAAGGGACACCGACTCCCATTATTTTCTCCAGGCCTGCTTTGGCTAAATCGACGGAGGCTTAGCTTATTATGTTTCGGGCGTTTAGCTAGCTTAGAGAATAAAGAAATCTATCTCTAAAGGGGGAGCGGTACGACTATTTTAGGTTAGAGGAAGGTTGAAGAGAGAATAGCTAAAATAGCCAGTCGGGTAGGCAAGTGCGGGTGGCTGTGGTCAAAGTGAATATGTCTTGTTTCGGTTAGCGGTTTCGGCTCTCCGGCACCGAAGTAAACTCTTTCTATTGCGGGGCCTATGGAGTTTGGGGATGAGTGCTGACACTTTACTGTGCAACATTCCTGTTTCTTTCATTCCCCTTACTAGATCAAAGAGGGCATATGTGGGGTTTGAAGATGCCTGGACCTTACCACCTTATTCTAATAGCCCGCATCAATGCCTCTGCCCAGAACATAGGAGCCCCCTGGGTTCAAGATCTCATATCAATTTTCAACTGCTGGGAAAGAATTGGGGTGCGGCAGGAAGAAATGGAATTCTCAATAAAAGTATAAACAGGTCTTCCCCACTGCTGCATAGAATCTGAGCTGGGTGGAATTGAAGTTCGGTTTCGATCAAGACACCCCTGCCTACTTACCGTAAAAAACGACTAATGATCAACCGATCACAGAGGTCCTTTTCCAGCAACTTCAAATCAGAAAGCCCCGACTCCCATAAAGAATGCTTGCAGATCTTTCTTTTTATTACGATGACGATATGGACCTCATTACTGTCTCATTTTCTTATATTTATATAAGTTCTTTTTTTTGGATTCGACATAACAAGAACAGAATCACGCTCTGTAGGATTTGAACCTACGACATTGGGTTTTGGAGACACACGTTCTACCGAACTGAACTAAGAGCGCTTTCCGGGAGATAAAGCAGTAAAGAAAAGGATGATTTTTGTACCGCATGCATATAGAAAAATGAAACTCTGAATTTTGTCCAATTTGAATCGATCTCAATTGATCCCTCGTTACTGCCCATAGGAGAAGTAATAGGTAGGGATGACAGGATTTGAACCCCTGCCTTGTTTTCCACATCATAATTTATTCCTCCATCTATATACAACTTTCTTGTCATTTCTTCTTTTTGGTTTCATATAATAAATGATATACATCTGAAACCCAACCTAACGTATAAAGAATGAATATTTATCGGTAATGCTCAGGAAGAAAGAAGGGGTCATCTTTTTGATTTTTATTCCACCCTCATGTACCCTTCTTTGCATTTTTTCTAAAGCCTGTTCAACCTCATATCACCTAGAACAAGTCATGGACTTCTTCAATGAAAGAAAGTCTCATGGAAACGTTTTCAACGAAATAAGAACCATACAAAATAGATTTCTTGATCTTTTTATTTAGGAAAACGGATTTTTTCGCAGTTTTTTCTTTTATGCTAAAGATATGCAGAACGAGTGTATTATGAAATGTTCGTTGTCTAGCTTTGCATACATCGCTACTTAATCGTTTAGTGGTTATCGATGAAATTACTTCACCATAGAGAAAATATTATTGAAGTTTATATATATATATTATTGGTTGCTTTTGTTTATGTCCAATTGGAAAAGTTGATCTTCTAAATTCATATGTTTAGCCTAAAGTACATAACTTGTGTTCCTCCCTAGTTCTTGCAAAGCCACCTAATCAAGCCTCACCTCATTTGTAGTTATAACATGTTCAGCTGAAAGCAAACTCCAAATAAAATTGGTTTACTATTAGTAACACATATACTTTTTTACCTTAGCTCTTTCTTTATTGTTCATTGAGCAGTTCAAATGCTTTGATTGCTTATCAGATAAGAGGTAAAAATATTATTCATTCGTTTATTTTGTTAATTCCAAATTGCATTCAAATCCATTCTTTCTCATAACTTGAGAATATGTACAGCGCAGAACAGAAAAGAAGGCTGATTTGATGAGTTGTAGGGGTGGACCCACTTCCACTGATTTCTTGCGGGAAGGTTCTATAAGGGAAGAAGAATCAGAGCTGTGACCTGGTAACCTTGATTTCTTTCGGAACGTCATTACGAGAGTAACAAAGAAAGAATAACGTAGATAGGAAGGAGCGAGCCGAGCCCCAAGGATAATGAATTGGTATGCCGGGTGCTTACTTGAGCAAGAAGCCAAGTCATCGATAATCAAAGAAAGGTGTGAGTGAACGAGCCCAACTTTCCGATTCAAATATGACTCCTTTCCACTTTCAACAAATAGAGAAATCTCCGCTAGGCTAGCAGTGGGTAACCAACGTAGTGCCCCATTCGTTCCATGACATCCAATCAGTTCTCCTCGGATTCCAATCCAATCTCCCAATCAGTGAGAAATAGACGGTCGGATGAGATCTCGAACGTTGTCCCTACCTACTGAGGAATCAAAAGTGTACGTAGAAAAATAGAGTGTTGGAAATGCATCGAGGAGAACTTACCTTGTGAGTCACTACTCCGGCACTGGGCAGGAATACTACTAGCGAGGCTTATAGGCGGCTAGTTCTTAAAGAAATCTGTCAGCTATAACCTAGCCTATTGAATCTGGTACGCCCGAAGCACGAAACTAGATAGGTAGCCCTACCTACGACTAGAAAAGTATCGTATTTTTTTCTTCCAATAAATCTTCCACTCATTCCTTCCATTATGGAATATCATTTGGAGTGTATTTTCCCTCTCAAAAAAGGCTTCGCCCTCACTTCACTGAACTTATTGGAAATGCCTAGGACAGAGTTCATTCACTTGCCCAGCAGCCCTACTCCTCATAGTTGATCCGAATTTCTATCCCTGATTGACTCAATCAGGAAGAGGAAGACTTGATAAAAGATGAAAAGAAAGGATTGATTACCTTTTGAAGTCAAGAAAAGAAAGGAAAGGGCTATTTATGAGTTTATGTAGATGAAGTTTTAGATTCTTGGATGAGCGGAACATCTTTGAGACAAATCATCTCTACCCGGGTACATAGCTTCATCCAAACCATGGATCCACGAATTGTTGACTCGCTCTAGAAAAGAGCTTCATAGTTGGGAGCTCTGAACCGATGATCGATATGGTTTCCTAGGATGAGAACTATGGTTTACTACTTGAAAGAAAGTTGTTTTATCTTTTTTTCACTTTTTGAGGTGTTTTGCCTAGTCTGAATTTCCCCTTCTTCTATTTGATCAAGATGGATAGCAAAAAAGCATGAATAGGCCTACTGGGATGGAAGGAGAGAAGGACTGAACGAGAAAAGGAAATACCTCTTTGTTTACCTTGGAATGAATTGCTCAACTACTTAGGTAACGAAACGAAAAGTTCATCTACGATCTTTCTTAAAAAAAGATAGGACTGTACGGCAGTTCTCGTTAGTAGATTCGCAGAACAGAAGAAGAAGTTCACTCTGACTTGCGCACTACAAAAAGGCAGCCAACGACTTCGGACGTACTCCGTCTTTCGAGCCTCTGTTTAGCTTCAAAAGATAAGGCGCTAGTGCAACGAACGCTGCTTTGGTGCGTCCCACCCCAACTAACTAGTGCTTGACTTGACTTTCCCCCGCGCCCTATCCAATGAATAAGGAGAAGGCCGGCCTATCAATGACCGAGCCAGTCTGATCTCCTTTATACTGACCTCAAACAACAAGCGAAGTCGAGATGTTGATGAGAAAGGGGCTTTTCTCAAGGCCAAAGAGTGCTCTTTGAAGGCTACTATGCATCCTTACGAATACAAGAGTGGTTTTTTTTGTTTTGGGTATAGCAGGACTTGAACCTGCGACCATTAGGTTAAAAGCCCAATGCTCTACCAACTGAGCTATACACCCGATTTTACAAGAAGGCTTGGTGCGGAAAAGAAAAGAGGGCGGCCTGGCCCCTTTTCTTCTTATCATATCACAAGGGCGCGGCTCTGTATGGTATAGTACTGTGGAGCAAGTTTGGGAGTCCTTTCCACTCATTGAGGATTATATCTAAAAAAGAAGGTCAACGGGGGAGACTACTTTGAAGTCCGGGCTGAACAAACTACTTCTCCTGCTACCAAAACAGAGAAATAAGGAAATAAGATGGATTCGTCTAATAAAATACCCAATGCCTGTTGTTGAAGAATTGTTGGATGAGTTATCTTGTGCTGTTTGGTTTACTAAGCTGGATCTGAGAGCTGGTTACCATCAGATAAGATTACATGAAGCAGACGAATACAAAACGGCATTCAAGACCCACGTCACTATGAATTTTAGGCTATTTGGGCTCACAAATGCACCACCCACCCTCCAGAGTGCTATGAACACAATTCTGGCTGAGCTGACTAGGGTTTGTGTACTTGTTTTTGTTGATGACATCTTAATCTACAGCAAATCCTTGCAAGATCATGTCACCCATTTGCAGCAAGTATTTGACCTTCTGAAGCAGAATCAACTATATGTGAAGTTGAATAAATGTTCATTTGCTCAACCACAGATAGAATACCTGGGTCATGTCATTAGTGGGAAAGGGGTGGCTACAGACTAAAAGAAGATCCTCACAGTGAAAGAGTGGCCTACTTCCAAGTCAAGCACATTAGAGTTTGGGCTTAGCAGGACAGGCGTTTCATTCACAGGAGCTTAGCTCATTTGACTGCTCAAAGACTTAAAACACCAATGCAGCACAAAGCTTTCCTTTCCTCAAGCTCATGGGATTACAATATACCATCCAATAAAAGGCTCAGAGAATAGGGCAGCTGATGCACCACTATCTAGATTACATGAGCCAGATGAACTCAATGCCATTACTTCCTGTCAACCACAATGGCTCACTGATATTGTTGCAGGGTACAGCAAAGACACATTCACCCAGAATTGACTATCTGAATTGGCAGTCCTGAGCACTCACAAGAATAGAAAATATTCATTGCATAATGGGGTCATTCGATATAGAGGAAGAGTATGGGTTGGTGCAAACTTCTAAATGAAAAAAAACATCTTGCAAGCACTTCATGCCAGTGGTATTGGTGCCCACTCTGGCATTACTGCTACTTATCACCGCATCAAGGCACTATTTGCTTGGACAGGAATCTTTCAATCAGTGGAATCTTTTGTCAACAAGTGTCAAATCTGTCAGCAAGCTAAGGTAGAACATTAAAAACTCCCTGGCCTCTTCGATCCTCTACCCATTCCTGATGAAGCATGGTCCATTATCAGCATTGACTTCATCACTGGATTACCAAAGTCCCATTACTATGATTCAATTCAGGTGGTGCACGAGACAAGCCAAACAAACAGAAACCGAATTAATATCGAAGAACACAAGCTGTGGGCCGTAAAGTGGAAACGGTTGCAGGCCAAAGTTGTCCCCCTTTGCCACTAAGACTTGAATCTTTAACCATCGGAATACCCGGTACTCTCTCTACCAAACAGGCAAGATAGTCTTATCTTGAACTCTGTCCCTTCTCTAATGATTGACAGGTTTAGTGCCTGGTAGTAAGGGTATTTTGTGGTCTATTGTCCTCCTAGGAGGTCACTCTGTAGGCTCAGCAAACAATTCACTGAAGCCATTCAAGACCGGTTGCAGGGCAGACAGACCATTGACTTGACATGACCGTAATACATACAGAATAGGAAGGATAAGCTATAAGATAGAGATCCGGATTGTTGTGCTCCGGAATAAAGAAGAATACCATCTTGTCTAATCAAATACGAATACCATCTTATTGATTTAGTCAGCTTGCATCAACACATAAGATGTGATATGAGTAGTGGGAAATAAACTCTTCTTTGATCACTTGAAACATAGTAGAAAGCATCCAAAACAGAATGAAATGTTGTTCAAAAGAAGAAGCTACCTGGCCCAACCACTACACCATTTTGCCTAATGTGTGACTACCCATATCAGTTACAACATCTTCCGTTTCCAAGTTTTCAGTGCCTTTTTCTTATAGTATACAAAATAGGATTCTGGATTGCTCTTCATTTCGTTCAATTTATCCCCTTGCTTTTCAACGTATATATATTAACCCGCCTTGTTTACCTATTTCTTCTACAATTCACATGACTCATTGAAACCAACTTTCTCCTTCCTACATTTTATCTCTACAGCAGTTATCCTATATAATGATTTCTTTTTGGTCGCTACATTCCTAACCGACGAGTCGGAGAGGATACGAATGTCCATTCACCCTACCACCCATCTTCCTTCTAGCTTCCTTGATCAACGACGAGTAAAGATCCCGGAAAAGATCCAAGGGAGTACAATACACTTTATATTCACGTCTTGAATAATGAGGGGGGTAAAGAAGAAAGTCCGATTTCTCTCTCCTTTGTGGATATGCCCTTATTCAGCTCTTGAAAGAAAGAGAGATAGAAAGAGAGAATTATCAAACTCAACTAGACGGCAGTTCCTCTTGTTCAAACCTCTCTTGCCGAGTCTTCTCCTCATAGCGAGTTTCGCTCTCGCTTCGCGTGTCCTAAACATAAAAAAAAGAAAGAATTGATTGTGAAAGACAAGTGTTTCATTCCCCTCCCTAATCGTTGAAATTCGAACTGTCCGCTAGCTCCTCCTTTGTTTGGATTATAGCCCTTCCTTGGGGATTTACTATCCAAAGTAAATCTTTCCAGTTTCAAATGCTACTATTTCTTCGTGGGCAGAAAGTCCAAAATCTTCTTTTTCCGGTACTCCTTACTCTTTTCTCCCGTCGTCCTACTTTCACTTCTACGGACCTTCTATCCATAACGAGTTCCAGGATTGGTGAATCGATGTGGGAATAGATAAAACGATTGTTGAGTACACAGTATAACCGTGTAGCTCATCCAGAAGATCATCAATGACCGGTATCGGGTATTTCTTTTTTACGGTTTGCGCATTGAGTTGCCTATAATCCATAGGCGCCACGAACCTTCTTTCTTCTTGTAAAGAAGAGCCGGTGACGCATGAACTAGGTTGTAGAGTACCATTCTAGAGTAACTCCTTGATTATGGCTTCAATTTCATCCGGTGGTGTGAATACCTATAAGGCCTTTGATTCACTGGTTGACTATCGTGAGGTGAATCCGATGGTCACATGGTCTTTTAGGAGGGAGGGTAGTGGGTTCTAAGAACACATCAGAGAAAGAGGACCAAACCTGCTTGAGTCCTCTTCTACATCTTGAGTACTTCCCACTCCAATGGATCTAGTTTTTAGAATAGCTTTGATCCGGCCATGTAGAGCACTCATAGAGGTCCGGCTTCACGTCAGTAATCTACCACACCCATGCTAGAATTCAGTAGAGTCCCCACTCGCCAACCGCGATGTCTTGGTTGAGAGGCCCCACCTACCCATCTTCCCACAGTTTCACTGAGGTAGTACCATCCCCAATTCGCCACTTCTTGTGTTGATGTACTAAGAAATTGGTTGAGGCAATCGACTTCAATCAGAGGAAGCACTTGTGCACATCAACTTAGGATATCCCCTCCGTTCTACACCAGATTATGCACTCACCTCTGGTATAATATAGGAAAGGAAGACGCCCTTTCAGTGCACGCCAAAGCAGCTTTGCCTAGAAGGCTTCGAAATACACTACTAGGTCCCTCATTCTCAGTCGGCCTTCACAAAGCGGTTTGCACACCTTGGACCAGCTGGACAGATGTTCCGGCCTTTCTCCTATTAAATGCATCTGCCACCTTATTTTCCATTTTACCCCTAATATTCCGCCTTTGAAAGTCAAAACTCACACTTGCTCATCTTAGCATGTAGCTGATTCCGCAGAAAAAGTGTTAGCTGCAAGTGCTGTTGATGCTCCTTCAGTGTTTTACTATCAAGAAGTATATCATAAAACCAACACAAATCTTCTGGGCTTGAACACATCATTCATGAGTGCTTGAAACGTTGCAGGAGCATTTGTAAGCCCGCATCACATTGAATTCATAGTTACAGGGTTCTGAATGAAGTTTTGGGCTTGTCTTCCTCTCTCATCCTGATCTGATGATAGCCAGATCTTAAGTCAATCTTGCTGTAATATTTAGCACCACTCATCCAATAGGGCATCTATGTGCCGGAATTGGGTATTTCTTCTTTACTGTACTGGCATTCAGCTGCCTGGTTTCAATGCACATCCTCCATGTCCCATCCTTCTTCTTCACTAACAGCACAGGTGAAGCAAAGGGGCTAGTAGAGGATTGTATCAGTGAATTCTTCAGCAATTCCTCAATTCTCAATCTCAGCCTTTTGCAGATGTGAGTATCTGTATGGCTTCAGATGTTTGGGCTCAGTACCTTCGGGGGTCTATAGTGATCATGGATTCTTTTTTTTTTGTAAGGACTTAGGTTCTTGAAACACCTACTCTTAAGAGTTCAGTAGGTGTTTCAAGTAACAATATTAGATTACATGAAGGACTACTGTAACAAAAACAATAATGACCCAATTATAACACTTCTTCCAATATTTACTTTTTGGTAAGAAACAATTTTTGATCTCGAAGTCCTCATATAACACTTCTTCCAGTCGGATCACTTGTTGGAAAAACATAATGCTCACACATGTTCCACACGGGCAAGGAAGCATAATATCATGAAAGCCGTCTGATAATCTTTCTATAGGTTCCCCGAAGAGAATGGAAAAATCACAAAAACACTTTCTATATGTTCTGTTATTTCGAGATTCGAAGAAGCAAGCAAGTTTTTCATATAGCTGTTTCCTGTGTAGTGATCTCTGTTCG
>NC_041381.1:667354884-667356347 GCF_002162155.2 Triticum dicoccoides
GGGGGGGTAGAAGAGTGGGCATGTGGGCTTCTATCAAAAGAGGAAAAGATACCGCTATCGCTATGCTCATATCTCCCTTCCCTCCTCCAGGTGAGAAGCTGGTGTTGAGAAATGACATCCAATCTTTTGGTATCGATCATATATTCTAGGTGGATCACTTTTTTTCTTCAACTGAAATGGGCTGATCTAGTGTTTTTAAATGACCTTCCCCGATCAGAGAAGGGCAAGAACTCTCTTGAACAGTGAGGAGCACAACGATTTGTGCTCTGAGCGATACAGCTTCTGTAAAGGAGTACAAGGTGCTGTGCTAATAAAAGGAGAAATGAGATAAGGAGCAATAAGGAGGATAAAAGAAGTAGAGTTAGGTTCTTGTGTGTAATCGATATGTCTCCCGGGAGAAAACCCTCTATCAACACAACTATCCGAACACCTATAGCTAGCTTGCTTTAGCTCCAACTACTGCTAGCTTTACCTGCAACGCAACTATCTTCCGAAAAACGAGTTGTTCGTTGCCCGACGCGGCTCTGGCTCTGCCTGCCTGGCACTAAAGCATCTATAGATTGAGGATTTGCCTATGTACCATCATCCGTCCTCTAAGTAATATGTATTCTTCCTCTAAGGTTCCCCCTCTAAGGAGGGTTGTGTAGTATTTAGCTTACAAGGATTGACTCGACACCATCGATGCGTAGTCTATCAATCAATTTAATGGGACTTATTTATATGCCTGTTACGAGGGGAATCTGCCTGTTATTCAATCTATCTCTTCAATCTGCTTACTGGTTTCCTTCTCGGCCAATGGAACATCTATTGCTTCCTAATCTGGAACTGAACTAAACAGAAATCTTGGTCAAGTATTGGGAAAAGGAAAGAGGCCCTTTTCTTTTTCAAAACTAAGAAGGAGATGTGCATAGCGTTGTAAAGATCGGCAGAAGAGGAAGGGTGCAGTTAAGTTACAACATCTTCTGTTTCCAAGTCGATAGGCTTCTTTTGATAAAGGAAACTATTCCTCTGCTCGCTATACTCAAACCCTTGCCATTTCCTAGATTCCCGTTGAGAAAACAATCGATTGACCATTTTAGGACCTATTCTTCAGAATATAGAGGTATCGAAGATCTAGAAACGATGCGATGACTCCAGTTCGATCCTTTTCCGATGAAATGAATGAATTACCATGCTTTCCGCCGGCTGATAAAGAACTTTTTGATGATCGATTGCTTCACCCATGATCTGATGATCTTGCTATAACATAATGATACTGCATTTCCCCTCTTCCTTGTCTCTACTTAACTTACTTGTTCATTGCTCGACTCGAGGGAGGGGCTCTATATAGCTGTTTTGCCTTCTTTCTTGGACTCTCAGGTGAGCGCTTAGGCCAAGCCACAATTACCAAGGCATGATTGAATCCGCCAAAGAGAAGGGAATAGATGATCTCACTGGAAAAAGTTGCGTAACCCCCCCCCCCC
>NC_041381.1:667356441-667357603 GCF_002162155.2 Triticum dicoccoides
TTGGCATGATTTCAAGATTTTGACCTGATTTATGAGAAAAGAACTTCGTTTTGCATTAACCCGAAAGAATCTCCTTATAATTGAGTGTACAGTAAAGGGGGTTGTTACACCAAATCCCTCTGGTGAAGCTCTATCCAACTGCTTGTTAATAGCGGATTGGGTATTGGTCGATCGAAAGCTGTGATACGCAAAATCCTCAGCAGAATGAAATGCGGACTACAATTAAGTTAGTTGAAAAAGAGAGTAAGGAATGGGACCGTCAACAGGAACTCTTGAATTGAGGGTTTTTCACACTACCTATAGAGAGATTGAACCAACACGGTGCCCACGGTAACTCCTCCACCCGTACTGTTTGCTTTCGTGGGGCTTTGCTGTGCTTTGGATCTTATCAGGTGGCAACCACCTTCGGTTCTAGACTCTGGCACTTCCCCTGGCTGTGGCACTTTCACTGCCGCCTACTCCTACTATTGGGTCGGTTGTGGTTGGTGTTTTTATTCAAAAGTGGAGAATAGATTGTTCATTGCGAAGGAAATCAGAAATCTACATACAAGGGTCAAGATGTAAGCTCAAGTTAAGTGGACGGGTCCAAAGATCAGGGAAAAGGGTAGACCGGGACATGGTTGCAAGGGCTATATATCTATATAGTTACAAATGAATGAAAACGCCATGCTTAAAGCCAAAAGAATAAGCTCTTGATACGGATCTCTTTCATCTTGTAAATAAAGTAGGGGCGTCCCTAACTACAGCTTCCTACCATAAGTCAGACATTCAGCTAATACTGAAGAAATCTTCTTCTGGGGACACCTCTCTAAAATAAGAATGATGGCGTTTTTTATCTTATTAGTTTTCTGATCGAGAAATGTGAGAATGTAGTTATTTTTATGAAACCGGATATTCAACATGCTTTCCTCGACCAGATCTATTTACGGGAGTCGTATTTCGAACTGACCCCGGGTCTGATCTAGAAATGGTAAATCCTATTTGATCTTCAAGGTTAAGTACTTCTGCGAGACTATCAGCATCTTATCTGGTTGATAGCACTCAACCCACTGACTATACGTTTTATATGGGAGCCCTAACTCCACCATGCAATTCAACAAGCTGAGGACGGAGAAGTCAACCGGTCTCACGTTTTCTTCTTTTCTTTTTAAAGAACCTGCCC
>NC_041381.1:667357692-667364969 GCF_002162155.2 Triticum dicoccoides
GGCGTCCCTAACTACAGCTTCCTACCATAAGTCAGACATTCAGCTAATACTGAAGAAATCTTCTTCTGGGGACACCTCTCTAAAATAAGAATGATGGCGTTTTTTATCTTATTAGTTTTCTGATCGAGAAATGTGAGAATGTAGTTATTTTTATGAAACCGGATATTCAACATGCTTTCCTCGACCAGATCTATTTACGGGAGTCGTATTTCGAACTGACCCCGGGTCTGATCTAGAAATGGTAAATCCTATTTGATCTTCAAGGTTAAGTACTTCTGCGAGACTATCAGCATCTTATCTGGTTGATAGCACTCAACCCACTGACTATACGTTTTATATGGGAGCCCTAACTCCACCATGCAATTCAACAAGCTGAGGACGGAGAAGTCAACCGATCTCACGTTTTCTTCTTTTCTTTTTAAAGAACCTGCCCCGAAGGAAAGCATATTATAGGGGAAGAGCTAGCTTCATTCGAGCTGGATGGGCTAAAAGCTTTCGTTGAGACAAAGCAGGCAAAAAAAAGTTCGAGAACAGGATAACTAACGTTTGGAACCAAGAGATCTCATAGTTCTTCAAGTGAGAAGCTGAGAAGGGATGACACCCATTTGACCTAGAAGACCGATGATCAAGTGTCAGATTCTAAGCCAAGAGATGGCAATGGGACTATAGGAGCACGGTACTAAACCATCATACCATACCGGTGACTTCACCAACCGAAACCAACTCAAATAAGTTCAGGGAGGAAAAGAAGACGGTCATGATAGATTGGTGAATGAGGAAGGAAAAGAAAGCCTAAACTATCCAAGTAAGATAGCGAAAGAGAAAGCTGTCTTTAAAGCCTGTTTTGACCAAGCAAGCAAGCTGGAGCACCTTTCACGCTAGCTTCCCATCGCTCGAAGTACACTTCCGGTGCACTTCTCACTGCTCAACCACTTTATCTTTAACCTAACCGCCTTCTAAAACTTCCACGGGAAAGGCAGTAGAGTATGCCTTGGTTTAAGAGAGGAGCTCAGGTCCATCTTGTGCTCACAATACATCTTATTTAGCAGGACCTCTAGGCTCTTTAGAGAAAGGCGAAGTCTCTACTTGTTAACCATGGATGCCTGTTATATTTACTTATAGAGTGAAGAACAAGCCCACTTTCCATATCCCTTTCGTCCGGATGATCGATTGCCTCATTCTTCTTCGAAAATAAGTGCATTTGGCCATTGTGTTTTTCCAACTTTCGTAATAGATCTGGGCATGCATGGTTTTCAATAGATAACCCTAGGCCTTCTTCGTTTCCCCACGGGCATTCACTTCTCTTCAAGCTCGGGATTAGCGAAACATGGATCCGACGCCCATCTCTTTTTCCACTTTGCAAGGCTGAGAGACTTTACCAATTGAGAAAAAAAAGCATGAGCAGGATCAGCTGAGGCAAAATCTAATAAAATGGCTTATTTGCACCTTTCTTTGGTAGGCAACGAATCTCACGGAATGTGGGAATCTTTTACAGATGTGAATTCTCGCTTTAACGCTTCGATAACATACTTATCATCAGGTATCTTCGGGAGCGGGGCTCGCCCTCAACAGATATTGTCTTTGCTTTCTTCAGAGGCCCATTTTCCTGGGCATCAGTGAGTGGAATACTTAACAGTGATTACATTCTTATGTAGATTCCATTGCTCGAATGGGACTTGTTTGTTGGCACCAACCTCGATAAGAAGCAAGGGAGTGGTGCCGAAGCGAACGGAGCTGCAGAGCCGTTTGTTTACCAATCCGCCAACTTAAGCTAGGAAAAGTGTAAGAGACCGTGCATCTTCATGTAAATAAAGGTAAATAATCTCAGAAACAGTCAAGAAACCGGGAATTTTTTATTCCATTTCTTAGCCAGGGCAAGCCCTACCGACCTACGACCGGAGAAGATGTTGTGTTGTTCGTATCACTTGCTAGAGATAGAGAAGCTAGAACAGGAACTGCCCGGGAGGGTTCAAAGAATGAGGTCTTCACCTTTGAGCTGGATCTCATCTCATTCTAGCACATACTACGAGCGATTGACTTAAAGAATACAACAAATGGTTGTGGGGTTATCTTTGTACCCTGTGACTACAACCACAAGGTCCGAATCAAGCGAAACGGCTGAGGTGCAAGCCCTTTTCTCGCCGCTACTCTGTGTACCCAAAGTCAGCAACCTTTTTGGCACGCTGGCTAGCAAGTTCATTGCTTCAATGACATGAATTCAATCAAGTGGACAAATCCTATCCTGGAAAATATGGGCAATCAGCTGGAAACTCAATAGTCTTACGCGGAAAGCACTCAACCGGCCTTCCTCTTCTGAATTATATGAATGACAGAAATCAGTCCTCACTTGTATTAACTTCATGAGTGAAGAGATAGACAAGGTGGTGAAAAGCATGAAACCAAATACTGCTCCAGGTCCAGATGGCTTCTCTGTTAGCTTTTTAGAGCTTTTTGGCCCCAGTTGAGAGATATACTAATCTAAATGCTTCAGGAGCTGTATCATGGCAGGTTGAACTTGTCCAGACTAAACTATGGTGTCATTTCTCTACTGCCAAAGATTAAGGATGCTAATAGTATCCTACAGTATAGACCCATATGTGTTCTAAATGTTATGTTTAAAGCTATTACCAAAGCTCTGACACTTAGATTTACTCCTCTGGCTCGACAAGTAATCAGCTCTCTTCAGACTGGATTTATTCCTGGGAGGTACATTTTGGATGGATGTGTAATTCTTCATGAAGTTTTGCATGAGTTGAAAACCTCTCACTCTGAAGGAATTTTGCTTCAGTTGGACTTTGAAAAAGCTTATGATAGAGTTCAGTGGCCTTTCTTGGCAGAGGTAATGCATAGGAAAAACTTCCCTGACAGGTGGATAGATTGGATTAGACAAGCAGTGGAAGGAGGCAAAGTGTGTGTGAATATGAATGGAGATTGGCGAGAATATTTCTCTACTTTCAGAGGTTTGAGGCAAGGAGATCCTCTTTCTCCTTTGCTTTTTCACCTAGTAGGTGATGCACTATCTGCAATTCTGGATAGAGCTAAGGAAGCAGGTGTGATTAGAGGTTTGGTACCACATCTGATACCAGGGGGGATTAGTCATTTGCAATATGCTTCTGATACTTTGCTTTTTTTGCATAATGACATGGAGTCTATTACTGGATTCTAATTCCTTCTCTACTGTTTAGAGGAAATGTCTGGCATGAAAGTCAATTACTTGAAGAGTGATATTTTCACAGTAGGGTTGAGTGTAGAGGAGGAGCAGAGGGTAGCTGATATAACTGTGAGATAGGCAAATTTCCAATAAAATATAATATCTGGGATTACCAATCAGCAAAGACAAGATCTCTTCTAATGATTTTTTTTCATTAAAAGGTAGAAAAGAAGTTGGACTCTTGGCAATGCAAACATTTCTCTTATGGAGGAAGAGATATATTGATCAATGCATGTTTATCAAATGTCCCTATGTACCTTCTGGGTTGCTACACTTTGCCTGTCAAAATACAGAAAAAAGTTGATACAATAAGAAATCACTTCTACTGGGAGTAAGAAGAAGAAATTTCACATGGTCAGATGGGAACACCTATGCACCCCTAAAGATTATGGTGGTGTGGGCTTCACTGATATGAGAGTCAGAAACATTTGTTTACTGTCAAAGTGGCTGGAGGAGGTCAATTAACTACTGGAGCTTACACTGCAGATACTACTTATTAAAGGGCACACATTTCAAGACACCTTCAAGCTACTGAAATTGGAAAGCAATGATGTTATACTGGGTTATGATTGGCTATATCGTCACAGTCCAATCAATTTAGATTGGAAGGCCAGAACAATGAGTATTTGTCACAATGGGCAAGAAACCATTATTCTTTCTGACAGCAGCAATACTACTTCTCCAACATTGTTAGACCCTGCTAAGTTTCAGAAGGAAATTGATAAAGGAGCTATGGGCTACTATCTTTATCCCTTATCTTGTGACTCTGCTGATACCGATGATGAAAATACTTTGGAGGAACTTAACTTGGTATAGTGAGCCTAGCAGGCGGCGGGAGTCCAGTACTATTGCTTGCATTTCTCTGGAATTGAACTAGCCCTTGGGAAAGGTAGACGTGAAGGTACCATGATTTCTCACTTTATAGAAGCGTTAGAGCTCGGCTGACACAGTGATCGAAAGCTGCGCAACCAAAACAACTTGAAACCGCCCATGCACCTTTTGCTTTTCCTGATATCGTCCCTTTGGGTAGTTGGATATGAGCACATTCAAATTGGAATTCTTCTTCTCCCAGATCCAATAGAAGTTTTGAGGTAAGAGGTACCGTGAGCAGATTTCTTTGTTCGATACCCAGTTTTTGATCTCGCAAGCAAGGAAATCGAAGAATAGCTCAGTATTATTACGTCTCCCTCCGATAATGAGTGGTAGTGAGCTCTGCCCTAGAGAATGAAGACTCCAAGCAGCATCTCAGTCTCGATATTTGCCTTTTCGAGAGACGACTTGTGATAAGCAAGTCAGCCATGTCCTAAAGAAGTAGTGGGAGTGCATGGTTATAAAGGAAGGCGCAAGTGTATTACGGAGCGAAGAAGCTTTAGAGAAAGTTCTACCTCGCGGGTGAAACCATAGATTGGAAGGTGTAGGTCACTCACCCGTGTAAACAAAGCGAAATCATAGAGCATAGCTCGCTTGTAATGCCCCTGTCCGAACTGACCACAGGATTTAGGTCGTCCCGACCAGTAACAAAGGAGAAATTCCCCTGCTTGTTAGGAGTTCCTTTAGTTTGCAGTTGAGTGCAGCCGGATGGTTCTCTCTGTGTATTCCTGAAAAAGTGATTGGAGGTTCGTTGCTCACCTTAAGTCATTATCAACCGAAACTCATAGAGAAAGGGATCCGCAAAACCCCTCGCCATTACCGTATGAGCAGGTTTGAAAGCCTGCAAGTTAAGTTGTTGGCCAACTCTCGGATATTTACTCATCATCTATACGATTACCTCCGAACCTACCGTTCAAACAATTGTGGAAAGGTAATTGATACTATTGCGCCGTCCTCTCAGCGGTCATAATTGAATAAAAGGGATCGTATAGCTTTCCAATCCAGCAACATACATCTATCACCTAGGCATAACTGCCAACATCAGTATGCAGAAAGAATCTGTTTAGAACGGTTTAGAGTCGGAACCAAGGCAAGATATCAAGGATTCCGTATAGTAGAGGAACGAACACACTGGGCTTTCCCTTTCAAATAGACGGCCTGGAGACAGATCAACACAGCCAATGCTTCTTTTAGACCTAGAACCCGGACCAGAACATGGAAATGGTTACAAGGCATCGAACGGCACTTGTCCTATCATACCTTCTCTTGTGGCTTTAGACTGTGTATATACTTGACCTTGCCAAGCAGAAGAAGCAGAAGCCCTATTGGAATCCGAGTCAGGGTCATTGTTGTTACAGTTTCCCCTTTTGGTAAAGGTTGGGTTGAAGGGATTGGGATTGGCTTATCGAGATGTGCCAATATTTACTTTTTGGTAAGTATTGTTGAAGGTTGTTATATTGGAAGAAGTGTTATAATTGGGTCATTATTGTTGAAGCTTGGAGGAGCTGGGGCTTCATCAGTATCAGCATCATTATCAGAATGATCTACTCTGGCACCTTGGACCAAGATGTATGTGATGAGCCATCAAGGTTTGAAAAGGGGCCGATTTCATTTGGTTCCGCATCACATGAGCCGTCAGCACGGGGAGCAGAGGGACCAGGGTTGAAGTCTAATCCCAATGACTTCTTATTTTCCTTTGCCGATGCCTTTGCATGTTGGAAGTTGCTCTTGAAGAGATTGTCGTCACGACAACATAGCAATGATGATGGGTTGGCATTTTCAGGCTGTGGTCCACGGACCATACAAGGATAGAATTCCTGTGCAATAGCTTCAGCTCTGTTCTTGGGGGGAAGGCCTCGATAGAGAATATCACCCCAAGGACTTTTGATAGCATTCTTCTCAGCATACTCCTGGGTCACGAACTTGTACTTGAACCATTGTTCAGCCCAATATCGTCGAATCCATTGGATTCGTGTCTTGCGCTGATTGTAATCCTCATCAGGATCTGTCTTGTAAAGGTCTGCGAGGTCATCAGGCAAATCTTTTGATGTTCCCCTTCGACGCTGTCTGCCACCCTTCCTTACAGATTTTTCTGCAGCCATGAACTTCAAACTGAATAGCTTCAATATGTTCAAAGGCTTCAAAGGCTTTTGCTTGCTGGACAAACATGAACTGGCTTCGGGAGAGTTAATGTGTTGCTGTAAGAATTCTGCAAATGAATGCAGACTATGAGAACCTAGGGTTTCTCCCACGGACATGTACCTGTGACAGCAATAGATATGTGAGGGAAGGGGAAGAGGTCATATGCATTCTCAGAAGATTTTGAAGATAAATCAGTTTGAAGACATTGACCTCGTGTTGCAAAGACATTCACTTATATGTTGAGAGTTGGTTCCAGATTTGTACGAATCCGTGAATAAGTACAAGTGAGCAATCTAACTAGATATGAAGCTTAAGTGAATATACTAGGCAGTATGAGATGCAGACAGAATAAATCTAACATTGTGTAGACAGAAACCAATTTCAGTAAATAGGATGAATCATTGAGGATCAAAAAGGTGGTAAAAAAGAGTTATATTTACCACCCGAAGAACTGCTAGATGGGATGAATAGCAGACCGAGCAGTTCAATCCACCGTGCCCTAACTTGGCGACGGAGGACACCTACGGCGGCGGCGGAGAGGACAATGTCCGCGGCCGGCGTGAGGACGGCGTCGGAGAAGTCGCGGCAGCTAAGCGCTTCGTCGCCGGCGTCGTCGAGAGCTAGCGGTGGCGCTAGGGTTTTGACGAGGTGGAGAGGTGGAAGAAGGTTTTCTTGACCGAAGGGGACACGTATTTATAAGTAGGTGTGCGGCATAGCGCAATTACGTAGGTGCCCCTGCCTGTTCACATCCAAGGGACACATGGCAAGCATGCAACATACTCAGAGTTGTCCCACGTTCCCACGCCGGCCAAGTTTGTCGGATGGTTATTCCGGCTTCTCCGGATTTCAAACAATAAGGATGAATCATTTAAAACAGACTTAATGTTTGTCTGTGTGCCTTCTGCTGACAAGGATGCAGAGAGGACATTTGACAGTTTCAATAGAATGCATATGATTTGGACAGATAGAGTTTGAGATAGAAAGCATAGTGAGATTAGGGTCCGATCACATTCACTTAGTTCAAAAGATTCAACAATGAAGACATAGCTATAAG
>NC_041381.1:667365271-667377159 GCF_002162155.2 Triticum dicoccoides
ATATATGAGAAATCAATTAAATCAACATAGTGAAGTAAATCATGAAGATAAGTTGAAATCTTGAAGACAAATCAAATGCGAAGATATTGCAAAAATAACGCCATGAGTGAAACACTTCAAACCAAGAAATTTGGTGGTGGCGTTACCCACCGTACAGGAAGTATTAGACCCAGACACGGCACAAAATTATCGTGGCGCTCCGAAGTCAAATTCCATGTTAATGTATTCACACTCAAAATGTAAGTCTTCATTGATTGAAGATATACTTCACTTCGTGTGTTGCACATCTAAGTCATCAACATGCATAAGTGTTAGGATGTGTGCCTGATCACAGGACATTTGAGGATTCCAAGATATTTAGCTCACACCGTAACTTGCAAAACCTTTTCTCATCCAAGGGCTTTGTGAAGATATCTGCCAGTTGCTCTTCAGTGTTGACGTGAATGATGTCAATATCTTTCTTCATGACATGATCTCTGAGAAAGTGATGACGAATTTCAATGTGGTTTGTCTTTGAGTGCTGGACTGGATTGTTGGCAATCTTGATAGCGCTTTCGTTGTCGCAGAAGAGAGGTACTTGTTTCAGAATGACGCCATAGTCCTTGAGAGTTTGCTTCATCCATAGAAGCTGAGCACAGCAAGATCCAGCAGCAATGTATTCAGATTCAGCAGTTGAGAGTGATACACAGTTTTGATTCTTTGAAGACCAACAGACAAGTGATCGTCCTAGAAAGTGACATGTGCCTGATGTAGACTTTCGATCCACCTTGTCACCAGCATAATCAGCATCCGAGAATCCAACCAGATCCAATTTTGAGCCCTTTGGATACCATAATCCGAGTGTTGGGGTGTAAGCCAAATATCGAAGAATTCGCTTCACAGCTAGGTGATGCGATTCCTTTAGTGCCGCTTGGAATCGAGCACACATGCAAACACTAAGCATGATATCTGGCCTAGATGCACATAGGTAAAGTAAAGAACCAATCATGGAGCGGTATACCTTTTGATCGAACTCTTTACCATTGTCGTCGGGGCCAAGATGGTGGTCGGATGGCATTGGCGTTGTGTAACCTTTGCAATCTTGCATTCCAAACTTCTTCAGACAGTCTTTGAGATATTTTTCATGAGATATGAAGATGCCATTCCTTTGCTGACGAATTTGAAGACCAAGGAAGAACTTCAGCTCACCCATCATGGACATCTGATATTGCTCTTGCATCATGTATCGAAACTCATCACTATACTTCTGGTTGGAGCAGCCGAAGATAATGTCATCCACATATATTTGGCATACAGACAGTTCACCATCATATGTCTTCGTGAAGAGTGTGGGATCGAGGGATCCAGGTTTGAAGCCTTTGCTCTTCAAGAAGTCTTTGATCGTATCATACCAAGTGCGAGGAGCTTGTTTGAGGCCATACAGTGCTTTGTTCAGCTTGTACACCATATCAGGATGTTTTGGATCTTCAAAGCCAGGTGGTTGAGCAACGTACACTTCTTCTTCAATCTTGCCATTGAGGAATGCACTCTTCACATCCATTTGATATAGTAAGATGTTGTGATGGTTAGCATAGGCTAGCAGTATGCGAATAGCTTCAAGCCTAGCTACAGGAGCAAATGTTTCATCAAAGTCAATTCCTTCAACTTGAGTATATCCTTGAGCCACAAGACGTGCTTTGTTTCTAACGACTTGACCATGCTCATCTTGCCTGTTCCGATATATCCATTTAGTGCCAATAATGTTATGCTTGCGAGGGTCAGGGCGCTTGACAAGTTCCCAAACATTATTCATCTTGAACTGTTGGAGTTCTTCTTGCATGGCTTGAATCCATTCAGGTTCCATGAAGGCTTCAGCAACTTTCTTGGGTTCTGATATTGACACAAATGAAAAATGCCCACAGAAATTTGCTAACTGTGTTGCTCTTGAGCGAGTAAGTGGACCAGGCGCATTGATGCTATCAATTATCTTCTCAATTTGTACTTCATTAGCAACACGAGGATGAACTAGACGAAGACCTTGCTCTTGCTGATCATTGTCATCATTGGGACGATTGTCTTCGGTCTGAGCATTGTCTTCAGGTTGGTTTGGTGCAGAAATGATAAGTTCCTCTTCAGGTTGTGCTTCGGAGGGCATGATTTCACATGTTCCCATCAGCTTGATTGATTCGCTGGACGGAGCTTCATCAAGTGTACTTGGCAGGAGCTCTCTTTGTGAACCATTGGTTTCATCAAATCGCACGTCCACAGTTTCAACAATTTTGTAGTGATAGAGGTTGAAGACTCTGTAAGAGTGCGAGTCCTTTCCATAACCGAGCATGAAGCCTTCGTGAGCTTTAGGTGCAAATTTTGACTTGTGATGGGGATCCTTGATCTAGCACCTAGCACCAAAGACTCTGAAGTAGCTGACATTTGGCTTCTTGCTAGTAAGGAGCTCATAGGATGTTTTGCTCAGAAGCTTGTGGATGTAAACACGGTTGATGATGTGACATGCTGTATCAATAGCTTCAGGCCAGAACTTTCTTGGTGTCTTGTACTCATCGAGCATTGTTCGAGCCATCTCAATGAGGGTTCTGTTCTTGTGCTCAACAATGCCATTTTGCTGAGGTGTGTATGGGGCAGAAAACTCATGAGTGATTCCCATGGTATCCAGATAAAGATCAAGCCCGGTGTTCTTGAATTCAGTGCCGTTATCACTTCTGATATGCTTGATCTTGATGCCATAATTGTTCATGGCTCGATTGGCGAAGCGTCTGAAGACATCTGAAGAGAATTATGTGCACCCATGTATATCTTGAGTAGTCATCAACAATGACTAAGCCATAGAGACAAGCTGTTGTTGTGAGGGTAGAGTAGTGAGTAGGGCCAAATAAGTCCATGTGTAACAGCTCGAAGGGTTGAGATGTCGTCATGATTGTCTTCGAGGGGTGCTTGGCCCTAGTCATCTTTCTAGCTTCGCAGGCACCACACAAATGATCCTTCTTGAACTTGACACCCTCGATGCCTATGACATGCTTTTTCTTGACGAGCGTGTGTAAGTTTCTCATGCCAGCATGCCCCAGCCTCCGATGCCAGAGCCAGCATTCTGAAGCTTTTGCAAGAAGACATACGGCAAGCTGTGGACCTACTGAGAAATCTACCATGTATAGATCATCTTTCCTATACCCTTCAAAGACTAGACATTTGTCAGATTCCATTAGTACAAGGCAACGATATTTTCCGAATAGCACAATCATGTTCAAGTCACAAAGCATTGAGACAGACATTAAGTTGAACCCAAGGGATTCAACAAGCATCACTTTGTACATGTGTTGATCCTTTGAGATTGCAACTCTACCTAGACCCAATACCTTGCTTTTACCAGTGTCAGCAAATGTGATGTGACTCTTGTCGAATGGACGTAAGGTTGAGTCCATGAGAAGACTTCGATCACCAGTCATATGATTAGTGCATCCGCTGTCCATAATCCATTCTGAAGCATGAGGTGTCATACCCTACAGTGCGGTTAGGAGGATAGGCTTCACAAGGTATGTTGTGAAGCATAAGCATTTGACGCACACAAGGATTATCATAGCTTAGATCAAGGTTAGAACACACAGTATGACAGGTAAGCGATTCACATGTGAAATACATAGTGAGTCATTTTATCATGCGTCCCTTAATGTGTTTTAGGTCCCCAGCAATAGTATCGGACGCTTTTGATTGCTGGCTGGAGACCATATTCTGCAAAAGAGAGTTAATTCTTCTTCATCACCCACATCTTCAGGGGTGGCTTAGAAGCAATGAGTCTAAGTGCAGCATCTGAGAATTTCAGCTTTGAAGCCCTATCAAATAGCCTTGCAGGAGATGAATGATACTCATATGAATAAGCAGAAAAGTTCCTAGTTCTATGAACATAGCGGTTTGAAGACACACGCTCATATTCATAAGTTTGAGTATGATTTCCCTGCAAAACATTGGCGTTAGGGTGACTCAGGTGAGTCTTGTATCCGTATGAAGCCGTTGGACCATATGATGCCTTTGGTCTGGGGTTTGTCTTCTTCCCTGGTGGTGTCATGATGACATTCACTTGAAGATTCTCAAGACAGCTTTTGGGAACCCAGATCTTCTTCATAGGTGGTCCATTCCTGCAGTTAGTACCAATATACCTGGCAAACACTTCACCATTCTGATTTTTGAACAGTTTATAGTTTGCATCAAAGGATTCATCAATGATAATAGGATTAGCACAGGTAAAGCCAGATAAGGTGGATGGATCCACTGAAGGTTCCTTTGCAGCAACCCATGTGGTTTTGGGATACTGCTCAGGCTTCCAGTAGGAACCATCAGCATTCATTTTCGTCTCGAACCCAACACCCTCTTTCCTAGGGTTTCAGTTTAGAATCTGCTTTTTGAGGACATCGCAAAGTGTCTGATGTCCTTTCAGACTTTTATACATCCCTGTTTCAAGCAATGTCTTCAACCTAGCATTTTCATCAGCAATAGTAGTGGTATCCTCAGCAGAGGGGTTAGTTACCACATCAGTAGTTGAAGACAAAGCAACAGTAGCAGCAGTGGAACATTCAGCAACATAGGTAGCGTTATCACGCTCAATGCATTTTAGACATGGTGGTTCAAATCCATCCTGAGCGGAACTGATCTGTTGAGCGCGAAATGACTCATTCTCTTTTTAAAGATCTTCATGAGCCGCTTTCAATTTCTCAAGATCTTGCTTCCTTTGAGGATAATCATAGGAGAGCTTTTCATAAGTGGTTGAGAGCGTCTCATGAAGACTTTCAAGTTCTTGGTACTTAGCATGAAGATTTTTTATGTCTTCAACTAAGGACTGTGAACGTGTCATTTCCGCGTCCAACAGGTCATCTCTTTTGTCTAACAGTTTTTGAGTATGTTCCATAGCCCTTTGTTGTTCAGTAGCAATTTTAGCAAGTGTTTTGTAGCTGGGTTTGGATTCACAATCAGAGTCATCTTAACTTGATGTTTGAAAGTAAGCATCACGTGATTTTACCTTGGCACCACGTGCCATGAAGCACTAGGTGGGAGCAGGATCGTCCATGTCATCAGCTTCAGCGTTGGTGTGGAAGTCGTTGTCTTCAGTGTTGAAGATGGACTTGGCAACATAGGTTGTGGCTAGAGCCAGACTTGCAACGCCAGGGTCGGACTCTTCTTCAGACTCCACCTCTGCCTCCTCGGAAGCAGACTCCTCCTCTGAATCCATTTCCTTGCCAACAAAAGCACGAGCCTTGCCAAATGAGCTCTTCTTATGTGATGAAGACCTTGATGAGGACTTAGAAGAACACTTTGAATATTTCTTCTTCTTCTTGTCATCAGAATCATATTCCTTGCTCTTCTTCTTCTTCTTCTCATTTTCCCACTGTGGACACTCGGAGATATAGTGTCCAGGTTTCTTGCACTTGTGACATGTTCTCTTCCTGTTGTCATGAGTGGAAGCTTCATCATTTCTTGAGCTAGATCGTGAAGACTTTCTGAAGCCTTTCTTCTTGGTGAACTTCTGGAACTTCTTCACAAGCATGGCAAGTTCCTTTCCAATGTCTTCAGGATTATCAGAACCGCAGTCAGATTCTTCTTCAGATGAGGAAACAAATTTTGCCTTCAAAGCGCGAGTTCGTCCATAATTGGGACCATAGATATCTCTTTTCTCAGAAAGCTGAAACTCATGTGTGTTGAGCCTCTCAAGTATATCAGACGGATCGAGTGTCTTGAAGTCAGGGCATTCTTGTATCATGAGGGCAAGGGTGTCAAAGGAGCTGTCAAGTGATCTCAGTAGTGTCTTGACGATTTCATGCTTGGTAATCTCAGTGGCGCCAAGAGCCTGAAGCTCATTTGTGATGTCGGTGAGGCGATCAAACGTGAGCTGGACATTTTCATTGTCGTTTCTCTTGAAGCGATTGAAGAGGTTGCGAAGAACACTGATCCTTTGATCTCTCTGAGTTGAGACGCCTTCGTTGACCTTGGATAGCCAGTCCCAGACTAGCTTTGACGTTTCCAGAGCACTCACACGGCCATACTGTCCTTTGGTCAGATGACCACAGATGATGTTCTTTGCAGTCGAGTCCAGTTGAATGAACTTCTTGACATCAGCAGGGGTGACACCTTCACCAGTTTTGGGAACGCCGTTCTTGACGACATACCAGAGGTCGACATCAATGGCTTCAATATGCATGCGCATCTTATTCTTCCAGTAGGGATATTCAGTTCCATCGAACACGGGGCAGCAGCAGAGACTTTGATTATCCCTGGAGTCGGCATAGCTAAACTCCAGGTGGTTAAACCGAATCACACAGAACAAGGGAGTACCTTGCTCTGATACCAATTGAAAGTGCTAGTTATCGACTAGAGGGAGGGTGAATAGGCGATTTTTATCAAAGTCTTCAAAACTTGGAAGTTTCGAAGACAAGCAATAGAAATGACCAAATTGATATGCAGCGGAAGATAAACTACAACAAGCAAGCCATTGTCAAGTATGCAATTATGTGAACGTACAAAGACTAATAGCAGCTATGTAGTTAGGATCAGGATGGAAGATAGTATGAAGCCAATCACGATAGTAGTCAAGCAATGAAGTCAAACAGATAAGACAAATAGGCAATGACTTCACGAAGACAAACTCAAAGCAAAGGGAGGGAAAATATAGAACCAGTCACTTGTTGAAGACACCGGATTTGTTGGACCAGTTCCGGTTGCTGTGACAACTGTACGTCTGGTTAGGGAGGCTGAGATTCAACTCAGAAGACCGCGTCTTCACCTTATTCCCCTTGAGCTAAGGACACACAGTCCTCGCCCAATCACTATGGTAAGTCTTCAAGGTAGACTTCCGAACCTTCGCAGACTTCGTTCACCGGCGATCCACAATGACTCTTGGATGCTCAGAACGCGACGCCTAACCGGCTGGAGGATACACAGTCCTCAAGTGTAATAAGTCTTTAGGTCACACAGACAGAAAGACTTCAGTGATGCCTAACACTCTTTGGCTCTGGGTGTTTGGGCTTTGTCCTCGCAAGGATTTCTCTCTCAAAGGCTTCGAGGTGGGTTGCTCTCAAAATGACAAAAGCCGTAAACTAACTCTGAGCAGCCACCAATTTATGGTGTAGGGGATGGGCTATTTATAGCCACAAGGCAACCCGACCTGATATGTCTGAAATGACCCTGGGTCACTAAGGAACTGACACGTGTTCGAACGTTCAGATTTCAAACACACACGGCAACTTTACTTGGGCTACAAGCAAAGCTGACTCATCCAGCTCTGGATAAGATTTGCTCTCATTGTCTTCACTCGAAGACATAGGATTTGGGTTGAGCATCACTTCAGTCACTCTGACTTTGTTCACTTGGACCCCACTTAACAGTACGGTGGTTCATATGACTCAACAAAGAAGAAAAGGAAACAACGAAACAACACAGTCTTCGCGCTCCATAGTCTTCACTCATTGTCTTCTCATGTCATAGTCTTCAATGTGAATATCTTCACATACCACCATTGTCGTCAATGTCTTCATACATTTTTAGGGGTCATCTCTGGTAGGTAAATCGAATCAATGAGGGACACTACCTGCGTTATCCTGCAATTCTCACAAACGCATTAGTCCCTCAACCAACTTTGTCGTCAATACTCGAAAACCAACTAGGGGTGGCACTAGATGCACTTGCAATTTCTCAAAAGAATTTTAATGCTTTGCTTGAAGAAAAAATTCTCAAAGTTGATGATTTGGCTAGGAACATTGATAGACTTTCGCTTAATGTTGATTCTCTTAAACTTAGACCTTCTCCTACTAAGCATGATATCAATGAGTCTCTCAAAGTAATGAGAATTTCCATTAACGAGTGCAAGGAAAGAACCGCTAGATTGCGTGCTAAGAAAGATAGCTTTATAAAAGTGTGTTCTTCCAGTTTCCGTGAAAATAATGATGAGGATCTTAAAGTTATTGATGCGTCTCCTATTAGATCTATGTTTTGCAATATGAATTTTGATGATTATGGGACTGATGATGAATCAACTTTGCCTAGAAGGCGTCCCAAGAATTCGGAGTCTTTAGATCTTAATGCTAAATTTGGGAAAAGAGAGATTGGAGAATCCTCAACTTCTAATAATGTTGAACCTACTATCTCGGATTTCAAGGAATTTGATTATGATAATTGCTCTTTAAAAGGTCATATTTCCTTGTTTCAATCCGTTGTTAATTCTCCTCATGCTTATAGTCAAAACAAAGCTTTTACCAAACATATTGTTGATGCCTTGATGCAATCTTATGATGAAAAACTTAATTTGGAAGTTTCTATACCTAGAAACCTTAATGATGAGTGGGAACCTACTATAAAGATTAGAATTAAAGATTTTTAGTGTTTTGCTTTGTGTGATTTGGGTGCTAGTGTTTCCACAATTCCGAAAACTTTATGTGATATTCTAGATTTTTATGATCTTGATGATTGCTCGTTAAATTTGCACATTGCGGATTCCACCACTAAAAAGCCTATGGGAAGGATCAATGATGTTCTTATTGTTGCAAATAGAAATTTTGTGCCCGTAGATTTTATCATTCTTGGTATAGATTGCAATCTTTCTTGCCCTATTATTCTTGGTAGACCTTTCTTAGAACGATTGGTGCGATTATCGATATGAAAGAAGGGACATTAGATTCCAATTTCCCTTAAAGAAAGGCATGGAGCACTTTTCAAGAAAGAAAGTCAAATTACCTTATGAATCTATCACGCGTGCTACTTATGAGTCAAGTGCCAAAGATGGCACTCGTTAGATCTATCCTTGCTTTTATGCCTAGCTAGGGGCGTTAAACGATAGCGCTAGTTGGGAGGCAACCCAATTTTCTTTATGTTCTTTGTTTTTGTTCCTGTTTAGTGTTAAATTTTGTTTCTACTTTCTGTTTAGATGTGTTTTTATCTTTTGTTTAGTGTTTGTGCCAAGTAGAACCTATAGGATAAACTACGATGATGGTTGATTTGATTCTGCTGAAAAACAGAAACTGTGCGCTCACGAGTAACAATTCAATAAATCACAGAAACGTGATTTTGCTTTGATTCTTTTTGATTCTGATCAATAAATAAATTTTACAGTACGTCCTATTTTGGTAGGAGTTTTAGAGTTCCAGAAGTTTGCGTTAGTTACAGATTGCTACAGACTGTTCTGTTTTTGACAGATTCTGTTTTTCGTGTGTTGTTTGCTTATTTCAATGCATCTATGGCTAATAAATTAGTTTATAAACCATAAGGAAGTTGGAATACAGTAGGTTTAACACCCAAATAAATAAAGAATTAGTTCATTACAGTACCTTATGTGGTGGTTTTGTTTTCTTTCACTAACGGAGCTTATAAGATTTCCTGTTGAGTTTTGTGTTGTGAAGTTTTCAAGTTTTGGGTAAAGATTTTATGGACTATGGAATAAAGAGTGGCAAGAGTCTAAGCTTGGGGATGCCCAAGGCACCCCAAGATATTCAAGAATAGCCAAAAGCCTAAGCTTGGTGATGCCCCGGGAAGGCATCCCGTCTTTCGTCTTCGTTCATTGGTAACTTTACTTGGAGCTATATTTTTATTCGCCACATGATATGTGTTTTACTTGGAGAGTTGTGTATTATATTGGTCTTTGCTTGTTAATTTACCACAATCATCCTTGCTGTAACACACCTTTTGGGAGAAGCCTATTTGATTAGAATTTGCTAGAATACTCTATGTGCTTCACTTATATCTTTTGAGCTTGATAGTTTTTACTCTATGTGCTTCACTTATATCTTTTAGAGCATGGTGGTGGATTAATTTTATAGAAATTGCTAGTCTCTCATGCTTCACTTATATTATTTTGAGAGTTTCTTAGAACAGCATGGTATTTGCTATGGTTTTAATTTGGTCCTAGAATGATGAGCATCCAAGTTGGGTATAATAAAAACTATCATAGAAAGTGAATTGGATGCTATGATCAATTTGATGCTTGATAATTGTTTTGAGATATGGAGTTAGCAATATTAAAGTCATGCTAGTTGGGTGATTATGGATTCAAATAATGCTTGTGTTGAAGTTTGTGATTCCCGTAGCATGCACGTATGGTGAACCGCTTTGTGATGAAGTTGGAGCATAATTTTATTTATTGAATGTCTTCCTTATGAGTGGCAGTCGGGGACGAGCGATGGTCTTTTCCTACCAATCTATCCCCCTAGGAGCATGCGCGTAGTGCTTTGGTTTTTGATGACTTCTAAATTTTTATAACAAGTATATGAGTTCTTTTGACTAATGTTGAGTCCATGAATTATACGCACCCCTTTCACCCCTCCATTATTGCTAGCCTCTCTTATACCGTGCAACTTTCGCCGGTACCATACACCCACCATATACCTCCCTCAAAACATCCACCTTACCTACCTATTATGGCATTTTCATAGCCATTCCGAGATATATTGCCATGCAACTTTCCACCGTCCCGTTTATTATGGCACGTTCCATCATTGTCATATTGCTCTTTGCATGATCATGTAGTTGACATCGTATTTGTGGCAAAGCCACCATCATAATCTTCATACATGTCGCTCTTGATTCATTGCATATCCCGGATACCGCCGGAGGAATTCACATAGAGTCATATCTTGTTCTAGCTTTGAGTTGTAATTTTTCGAGTTGTAAATCCATAAAAGTGTGATGATCTTCATTATTAGAGCATTGTCCCAGTGAGGAAAGGATGATGAAGACTATCATTCCTCCACAAGTCGGGATGAGACTTCGGACTTTACAAAAAGAAAAAAAGAAAAAAAGAGAAAGGCCAAAAAGAAAAAAAAGGCCAAAGAAAAAAAAAGAGAAAAAAAGAAAAAAAGGATGAGAGAAAAAGAGAGAAGGGATAATGCTACTATCTCTTTTTCCACACTTGTGCTTCAAAGTAGCACCATGATCTTCATGATAGAGAGTTTCATATGTTTTCACTTTCATATACTAGTGGGAGTTTTTTATTATAGAACTTGGCTTGTATATTCCAATGATGGGCTTCCTCAAAATGCCCTAGGTCTTCATGAGCAAGCAAGTTGGATACACACCCAGTAGTTTTCTTTTGTTGAGCTTTCATATATTTATAGCTCTAGTGCATCCGTTGCATGGCAATCCCTACTCACTCACATTGATATCTATTAATGGGCATCTCCATAGCCCATTAATACGCCTAGTTGATGTGAGAATATCTTCTCCTTTTTTGTCTTCTCCACAACCACCATTCTATTCCACATATAGTGATATGTCCATGGCTCACGCTCATGTATTGCATGAAAGTTGAAAGAGTTTGAGATTATTAAAGTATGAAACAATTGCTTGGCTCGTCATCGGGGTTGTGCATGATTAAATACTTTGTGTGATGAAGATGAAGCATAGCCAGACTATATGATTTTGTAGGGATAACTTTCTTTGGCCATGTTATTTTGAGAAGACATGATTAATTTGCTTAGTATGCTTGAAGTATTACAATTTCTTATGTCAATATGAACTTTTATTTTGTATTATTTGGATCTGAACATTCATGCCACATTAAAGAAAATTACATTATGAATTATGCTAGGTAGCATTCCACATCAAAAATTCTCTTTTTATCATTTACCTACTCGAGGACGAGCAGGAATTAAGCTTGGGGATGCTTGATACGTCTCCAACGTATCTATAATTTTCGATTGTTCCATGCTATTATATTACCTGTTTTGGATGTTTATGGGCTTTATTTTATACTTATTATCATTTTTCGGACTAACCTACTAACCGGAGGCCCAGCCCATATTGCTGTTTTTTTGCCTATTTCAGCATTTTGAAGAAAAGGAATATCAAACGGAGTCCAAGCAGAATGAAACCTTCGGGAACGTGATTTTTGGAACGAACAAGATCCGGAGAGCTTGGAGTGCAAG
>NC_041381.1:667377551-667413384 GCF_002162155.2 Triticum dicoccoides
AGTAGGGCGCCCCCCTGTCTCGTGGGACCCTTGGGCATCCACCAACATACCTCTTCCTCCTATATATACCTACGGACCCCGAAAACATCCAGGGGCACCATGAAACACAATTTCCACCACCGTAACCTTATGTATCCGTGAGATCCCATCTTGGAGCCTTCGTCGGCACTCTACCGGAGGGGGAATCGACCATGGAGGGCCTCTACATCAACATCCTTGCCCCTCCTATGAGTTGTGAGTAGTTTACCATAGACCTACGGGTCCATAGTTATTAGATAGATGGCTTCTTCTCTCTTTTTGGATCTCAATACAATGTTCTCCCCCTCTCTTGTGGAGATCTATTCGATGTAATCTCTTTTTGCGGTGTGTTTGTCGAGATCCGATGAATTGTGAGCTTATGATCAGATTTATCTATGAATATTAATTGAATCTTCTCTGAATTCTTTTATGTATGATTGAGTTATCTTTGCAAGTCTCTTCGAATTATCGGTTAGGTTTGGCCTACTAGATTGATCTTTCTTGCCATGGCAGAAGTGCTTAGCTTTGGGTTCAATCTTGCGGTGTTCTTACCCAGTGATAGAAATGGTTGCAAGACATGTATTGTATTGTTGCCATCGAGGATAACAAGATGGGGTTTATATCATATTGCATGAGTTTATCCCTCTACATCATGTCATCTTTCTTAATGCGTTACTCTATTCTTATGAACTTAAATTCTAGATGCATGCTGGATAGCGGTCGATGTGTGGAGTAATAGTAGTAGATGCAGGTAGGAGGCGGTCTACTTGTTATGGATGTGATGCCTATATACATGATCATGCCTAGATAACGTCATAATTATTCGCTTTTCTATCAATTGCTCGATAGTAATTTGTTCACCCACCGTAATACTTATGCTCTCGAGAGAAGCCTCTAGTGAAACCTATGGCCCCCGGGTTTATCTCTTATCATATTTGCTTTCAATCTACTTTTATTTGCATCTTTAATTTCTTGCATCATATTATAAAATACCAAAAATATATTTATCTTATCATACTATCTCTATCAGATCTCACTTTCGCAAGTGGCCGTGAAGGGATGGACAACCCCTTTATTGCGTTGGTTGCGAGTTCTTAGTTTGTTTGTGTAGGCGCGTGGGACTTTTGAGGAGCCTCCTACTCTATTAATACCTTGGTTCTCAAAAACTGAGGGAAATACTTATGATACACTTGCTGCATCACCCTCTCCTCTTCGGGGAAAACCAACGCTAGCTCAAGACGTAGCACACATTTACTGACCAGATCTTCTGCATCAGCGTGAGCCGTCAGCCAATAAAATCCATGACAGAAAGCTTTGGCCATAAGGGACTTTGAACCGACATGATGGCCACAGTCTCCTTCATGAATCTCACGAAGAATCTCTTGACCTTCCTCAGGAGACACACAACGTTGAAACGCCCCAGTGACACTGCGATGATGTAACTCTCCATTGGCAATCGTCATTGACTTAGACCGCCGGGTTATCTGTCTAGCCAAGGTTTCATCCTCAGGCAATTCTCCCCGGGTCATGTAAGCCAAATATGGCACTGTCCAATCTGGGATGATATGAAGAGCCGCCACCAACTGTGCTTCCTGGTCAGGTATAGCCAAGTCTTCGTCTGTAGGTAACTTAACAGAAGGATTATGCAAAACATCCAAGAAAGTGTTCGGGGGTACCAGTTTACGCTGAGACCCAAGCTGGCTTACAGCATCGGCCGCCTCATTCTTCCTGCGATCGATGTGCTCCACTTGATAACCCTTGAAGTGTCCAGCAACAGCACCAGCCTCATGGCGATAAGCCGCCATGAGAGGGTCTTTGGAATCCCACTTGCCTGAGACATGTTGAGCTACCAAATCTGAATCGCCAAAGCACCTTACCCGGCTTAAGTTCATCTCCTTATCCATCCGAAGACCATGGAGCAAGGCCTCATACTCAGCTGCATTGTTAGTACAGGGAAACATCAACCGTAGCACATAACAAAATTTATCACCTCGAGGGGAAGCCAAAACAACTCCAGCCCCCAAGCCTTCCAATTGCCTGGATCCATCAAATTTAATAGTCCAGTATGTGTTATCCAGCTTCTCTTTAGGCGTCTGCAACTCTGTCCAATCGTTGATGAAATCCACCAGTTCTTGAGACGTGATAGCAGTACGAGGTACATATTTTAAACCATGAGGCCCAAGCTCAATAGCCTCTCTGTTCTAGATGATATCCCCTAACGAAGCAGAACTGACCATAGTGATGGAGTGACACAGGAAATACCGCTTAAGCTTCCGGCTGGCCATGAACACCCCATAAACAAGCTTCTGTCAATGTGGATACCTTTGTTTGGACTCAATAAGCACCTCACTGATGTAGTAAACCGGCCGTTGAACCGGATATTCCTTACTAGTCTCCTTGCGCTCCACCACAATGGCCACACTGACAGCACATGCGTTAGCCGCCACATATAACAATAAGGGCTCCTTATCAATGGGATAGGCAAGAACCGGCGGCTCAGCCAGTTGTCCCTTCAAATCCTCAAAGGCAACGTTAGCAGCACCACTCCAGACAAAGTCATTTGTCCTCTTCAACATCTGATACAATGGTATGGCCTTCTCACCTAACCGCTTATGAACCGGCTTAAAGCAGCAATGCAACCCGCCAGACACTGAACATCATTGTTACACTTGGGTTTTGCCAAAGAGGTGATAGCCTTGATCTTCTTCGGGTTAGCCTCAATGCCTCTGTTAGAAACCAGAAATCTCAAGAGCTTCACTACCGGCACACCGAAGACGCAATTCGCCGGGTTAAGCATCATATTGTAGACTCGGAGATTATCAAGGGTCTCCCTTAGATCATCTATCAGGGTTTCCTTCTCCCTAGACTTCACCATAATATCATCCACATAAGCATGTACATTGCGCCCAGTCTGAGTATGAAGGCAATTTTGCACACAGTGCTGATAAGTTGCATGGGCACTCTTGAGCCCAGAAGGCATAGAAACATAGCAGAAGGCTCCAAAGGGATTAATGAACGCCATCTTCTCCTGGTCCTTAACTGCCATCTTGATCTGATGATATCCAGAATAAGCATACAAAAAACTCAGACACTCACATCCCGCCGTAGCATCAATGATTTGAGCAATACGCGGGACGGCAAAGGGATCAGCCGGACAAGCCTTGTTCAAGTCCGTGTAATCCACACACATGCGCCAAGTGCCATTCTTCTTGAGCACTAGCACCGGGTTAGCCAATCACTCAGGATGAAATACCTCAATAATGAACCCGACTGCCAAGAGCCGGGCCACCTCCTCACCAATGGCCTTCCGCCTCTCCTCGTTAAACCGCTGAAGAAACTTCTTGACCAGCTTATACTTAGATCAATATTGAGAGTGTGCTCAGCGAGTTCTCTCGGTACACCCGGCATGTCAGAAGGCTTCCATGCAAAGATGTCTCGATTCTCACGGATGAACTCGATGAGCGTGCTTTCATATTTGGGATCCAGATTGGCACTGATACTGAATTGTTTAGATGAATCGCCAGGAACAAAGTCAACCATCTTGGTGTCCTCAGCCGATTTAAACTTCATCTCCGGTTCACGCTCTGTGGTGGGTTTCTTCAAGGACGTCATCTCTGCCGGGTCAACATTGTCTGTATAAAACTTTCGCTCTTCTGCGGCACAGACCGACTCAGCATAAGCCGCGTCGCCTTCCTCGCACTCCAAAGCCACCTTTCGACTGCCATGAACCGTAATGGTCCCTTTATGACCCGGCATCTTCAGCTACAGATAAACATAACACGGCCGCGCCATGAACTTGGCGTAAGCCGGTCGCCCAAACAGAGCATGATACGGGCTCCTTATTTTGACCACCTCAAAAGTTAACTTCTCAGCCCTGGAATCATACTCATCTCCAAAGGCTACCTCCATCTCAATCTTGCCCACTGGGTATGCCGACTTACCAGGAACTACGTCGTGGAACACAGTATTGGACTGCTTAAGATTTTTGTCAGTTAACCCCATATGACGGAAGGTTTCATAATAAAGGATATTGATGCTACTGCCTCCATCCATGAGTACCTTAGTGAACTTGTACCCCCCAACTTGAGGTTCTACCACCAAAGCCAGGTGACCCGGGTTGTCAACCCAGGGCGGGTGATCCTCCCGACTCCACGTAATGGACTGCTCAGACCATCGCAAGTACCGAGGAACTGTCGGCTCAACGGCGTTCACTGCCCTCTTGTGAAGCTTCTGGTCCCATTTACATAAACTTGTGGTGAAAACATGATACTGCCCACTATTCAATTGCTTTGGATGACTCTGATATCCAGATTGCTGTTGCTGCTGACCCCCTAGCCAGATTGTAGATTGTAGCCGCCTTGACTACCTTGATTGAAACTGCCTTGATTACTCTAGTGGCCCTGAAAGCCGGAACCAGAGCCGCCACTTACATTGTTCGAACCATGAAAGCCGCCGCCTCCTGAACCGCCGCCCGGCCCATGATTACCATCAAACATGTTAGAATTCTTGAAAGCTCTCATGATAGTGCAATCTTTCCATAGGTGAGTAGCCGGCTTCTCTTGAGTGCAGTGCTTCGGGCAGGGTTCATTTAACAACTGCTCGAGAGTGGGACCTGACCCGCTAGATCGAGGAGGTGGCCTCCCCTTACGCCGTTGATCGTTGCCCTATGCATTGGTGTTAGCCACAAACTCTGAGCTACCATCAGCATTACGTTTATTATTGCCTCCTTGATTTGCCGGGTTATGCTGAGGACCCTTAGCGTTGCTGCTCTTCTTTCCCTTCCCTGCCTTCTCATCGTCAGACTCGGGATCCTTGGTACTATCAGAGTCAGCATATTTGACTAGAGCCGCCATCAGCTGGCCCATGTCAGTGCAGTCGCGCTTGAGCTGCCCCAGCTTCATCTTCAGAGGCTCAAAATGGCAATTTTGCTCTAACATTAACATTGTAGAGTCGGCATCCATCTTATCAGATGAATGTATTATTTCCTTGACCTGGCGCACCCAATGGGTCATGGACTCACCCTCCTGTTGCTTGCAACTAGTCAGGTCCACAATCGACATGGGTTGCTTGCATGTATCTTTAAAGTTCTGGATAAACCGCTCCTTTAACTCTGCCCATGAACCAATGGAATTAGGCGGCAACGCTTTCAACCAATTACGAGCCGTTCCATCCAGCTTCATGGTGAAGTACTTAGCCATTGCAGCGTCACTAACTTCCAGTAGCTCCATGGCCATCTCATAACTTTCAATCCACGCCCCAGGCTGTAAATCGTCCATGTAATTAGGCACCTTACGAGGCCCCTTAAAATCCTTGGGCAGACGCTCATTACGCAGAGCCGGTACCAAACAAGGTACGCCCCCAGTCCTGGTGACCAAACCTGCCTCCACTGACACCGTCGGATAAACCGGCAGGGGCTAAGCCGCCTGCTGAGCTGCTATTTCTGCCGCCTGTTGAGCCGCTAGATGAGCTGTCTGCTGAGCTGTCTGCTCAATTTGCTGACGTACTTTGTCCTGACTATGCACATTAGGAGCCCCACCCTGAGCCGGATCGTACCCGCGCGGCTGATCTCGGTGCTGGGCATTGCTTGAAACGGCCGGCGAGTCTAGGTGCCTGCTATAACTCTTGCTCCGGCTCGGGCGTGGGGTTGAATGAATCTTATCTCTACTGTAAGATTATGCCTCCTACTGTGCTAAGGCTGTCTAAAGAAGATCTCTGACCCTTCGTGTTTCAACCGTCGTCGGTGAATCGCCATCTGCTGGGAGAGCCGCCAGTCGTGCTGCCACCGTCATCATGTTCTCTAGCGGGTTAGAATAATGACCCGGTGGTGTCGGCACATAAGGAGGTGGAGCAGTATTCAGACGTGGGGTCCCATAACTTGTGGCTGAGCCGGCGTATTAGCCTCGGGTGTTGCGACCCGGTTCACCTCCGGCGGATTACTGGGGCTTGCTCAGGGTGTCTGAAAAGGGTTCTAGGATCATAAACCGGAGGCAGACGAGATTGAGACTTCCGGTACCTTCTCCTCATAACCTCATTTGATGCATTCTGATCCATTGTCAGTTGAAAAGCCTGCGATCGAATCTGCTAGGCTCGAGCATCCAGCACCGCCCGCTCTGCGGTCATCCTGACGTCTTCCGTCGCCAGGTCTTCCTTAGTTTGTGCTATGTCCAACTTCACCTGTGCCACTTCCGCATCATGTTGAGTCTGATTCGCAAGGTTGACCACGGCGGTTAATAGGGTTGTCATCTTGTCCATGAGATCCATCAGCACTTGAGCCGGCGAGCGCGCAGGGCCTCCTGCCCCGGCAGCTATCGCCGCTGCTGATCTGGAAATCATTGCCACCGCGGTTGACGAACTTAACGCGGGTTGGGTACCTGTCGTGAAGATTCCAACTCTGCTCGGCAGCTCAAAGGGGTCTGGAATACTGCTGCCATCGGAACAGCCCCCAAGCCCGCCATCTTGCAGTTGATACAACAAATCCGTCTCACCTGTGGACGACTCACCATCAGAGTAGATGGTCGTCTCACCGCCAGAAACAGATCCTTCAGAAAATTCTCCTCCATGGATGCATCCCACGAAGGCACGCCTCACGGCGGGTTGAGCCCGGGCGGGTCTCGCACGCTGAGCCGTCTGGATGATGTCGGTGCAGATGTCCGGCTCAGGGCCCGGCTCGCCGATCTTTCCAATGAAGACGTCGATTCCGCCGAAGGGGACCTGGTACCCGTACTCAATTGAGATGGCGTTGGGGCCCCAGCCTGCGTCGTCGATGTAGAGCTTGCCGCGATGACTCTTGGTCATCCGACCCACAGTTTATCCATTGAGCCCTTCGAAGCTGCCCTTCAAGAACTCAAATCCACCGTGCGCTGGCCCCATGATGGGCGCCAACTGTCATGGAATTGTCACGCCAGATGTCCTAGCGTAAGGACTTAGTCGTGGAGCCATCGCAACTAGGAAGCTGAAAGGGGTTAAATGGGACAAAGGACATGAGGTTTATACTGGTTCGGCCCCTTGCGGTGAAGGTCAAAGCCTATGATCCAGTTTTGGGTGGGATTGTTTATATCTTAATAACCAGGGAGCGAATCTGCTTGACCTAGCTCTTGATTTGATGTTACTTGCCCTGACTCGCCGCCGAGTCGTCCCTTTATATACAGAGGTTGACGCCCTGCGGCTCATAGAGTCCCGGCCGGTTCATAAACAGTGTCCGGCTCGGTCTCTCTCTATTCCTGCCTTATGATGATCCACAAGTATAGGGGATCTATCATAGTCCTTTCGATAAGTAAGAGTGTCGAACCCAACGAGGAGCAGAAGGAAATGACAAGCAGTTTTCAGTAAGGTATTCTCTGCAAGCACTGAAATTGTAGGTAACAGATAGTTTTGTGATAAGATAATTCGTAACGGGTAACAAGTAATGAAAGTAAATAAGGTGCAGTAAGGTGGCCCAATTGTTTTTTAGCAAAGGACAAGCCTGGAAAATTTCTTATAATGAGAAAAGCGCTCCCGAGGACACATGGGAATTATCGTCAAGCTAGTTTCATCAAGCTCATATGATTCACGTTCGTTACTTTGATAATTTGATATGTGGTTGAACCGGTGCTTGGGTACTGCCCTTTCTTGGACAAGCATCCCACTTATGATTAACCCCTATTGCAAGCATTCGCAACTACAAACTAAGTACTAAGGTAAACCTAACCATAGCATGAAACTAGTGGATCCAAATCAGCCCCTTACGAAGCAACGCATAAACTAGGGTTTAAGCTTCTGTCACTCTAGCAACCCATCATCTACTTATTACTTCCCAATGCCTTCCTCTAGGCCCAAATAATGGTGAAGTTTCATGTAGTCGACGTTCACATAACACCACTAGAGGAGAGACAACATACATCTCATCAAAATATCGAACGAATACCAAATTCACATGACTACTAATAGCAAGACTTCACCCACGTCCTTAGGAACAAATGTAACTACTCACAAAGCATATTCATGTTCATAATCAGAGGAGTATTAATATGCATTAAGGATCTGAACATATGATCTTCTACCAAGTAAACCAATTAGCATAAACTACAAGGAGTAATCAACACTACTAGCAACCTACATGTACCAATTTGTGGTTTTGAATACAAGATTGGATACAAGAGATGAACTAGGGTTTGAGAGGAGATGGTGCTGGTGAAGATGTTGATGGAGATTGACCCCCTCCCGATGAGAGGATCGTTGGTGATGACGATGGTGATGATTTCCCCCTCCCGGAGGGAAGTTTCCCCGGCAGAACAGCTCTGCCGGAGCTCTAGATTGGTTCCGCCAAGGTTCCGCCTCGTGGCGGCGGAGTTTCGTCCCGTAAGCTTGCTTATGATTTTTTCCAGGGTAAAAGCCTTCATATAGCAGAAGATGGGCACCGGAGGGCCACCAGGGGGCCCACGAGACAGGGGGGCGCGCCCAGTAGGGGTGGTCGTGCCCCCCACCCTCGTGGCCAGGGTGTGGGCCCCCTCTGGTACTTTCTTTGCTCAATAATTCTTATTAATTCCAAAAATGACTTTCGTGGAGTTTCAGGACTTTTGGAGCTGTGCAGAATAGGTTTCCAATATTAGCTCCTTTTCCAGCCAGAATCCCTGCTGCCGCATTCTCCCTCTTCATGATAAACCTTGTAAAATAAGAGAGAATAGCCATAAGTATTGTGACATAACGTGTAATAACAAACCATAATGCAATAAATATCGATATAAAAGCATGATGCAAAATGGACCTATCACCTTAAATACAAGTTACATACATATGGCAGTTTATCTCTACGGGCCTTAAGTCGCCTCTGGGCCTTGGGCCTTTAACTGAACCGCCATATTCAAGGGTCTTTAGTGGGCTTCGTCATAGGTGTGACCCGGCCCTGATACGTCTCCCTCGTATCTATAATTTTTGATTGTTCCATGCCAATATTCCTCAACTTTCATATACTTTTGGCAACTTTTTATACTATTTTTGGAACTAACATATTGATCCAGTGCCCAGTGCCAGTTCCTGTTTGCTGCATGTTTTATGTTTCACAGAAAACCAATATCAAATGGAGTCCAAACGGGATAAAAATGGACGGAGAATTATTTTGGAATATTTGGGATTTTCCGGAGGAAGAATCAACGCGAAATGGTGTCCGAGGTGGCCACGAGACAGGGGGGCGCGCCCACACCCCCTGGGCGCGCCTGGCCCTCTCGTGGGCCACCCGTAAGGCGGTTGATGCCCTTCTTGTGCCGCAAGAAATATAATTTTATGAGAAAAATCTGGGTGAAAGATTCACCCCAATCGGAGTTACGGATCTCCGGGAATATAAAAAACGGTGAAGGGGTAGAATCTGAGAACGCAGAAACAGAGAGATAGATCCAATCTTGGAGGGGCTCTCGCCCCTCCCAAGCCATGGGAGCCAAGGACCAGAGGGGAAACCCTTCTCCCATCTAGGGAGGAGGTCAAGGAAGAATAAAAAGAATGGGGGCTCTCTCCCCCTTGCTTCCGGTGGCGCTGGAACGCCGCCGGGGGCCATCATCATCACCGTGATCTTCACCAACACCGCCGTCATCTTCACCAACATCTCCATCACCTTCCCCCTTCTATATTCAGCGGTCCACTCTCCCGCAACCCGCTGTACCCTCTACTTGAACATGTTGCTTTATGCTTCATATTATTTCCAAATGATGTGTTGCCATCCTATGATGTCTGAGTAGATTTTCGTTGTCCTATCGGTGATTGATGAATTGCTATGATTGGTTTGAGTTGCATGTTTTATTATTGGTGCTGTCCTATTGTGCCCTCCGTGTCGCGCAAGCGTGAGGGATTCCCGCTGTAGGGTGTTGCAATGCGTTCATGATTCGCTTATAGTGGGTTGCGTGAGTGACTGAAACACAAACCCGAGTAAGCGGATTGTTGCGTATGGGATAAAGGGGACTTTATACTTTAATGCTATGGTTGGGTTTTACCTTAATGAATCTTTAGTAGTTGCGGATGCTTGCTAGAGTTCAAATCATAAGTGCATATGATCCAAGTAGAGAAAGTATGTTAGCTTATGCCTCTCCCACAAATAGAATTGCAATAGTGATTACCGGTCTAGTAACATAGTCAATTGCTTAGGGACAATTCCACAACTCCTACCACCACTTTTTCACACTCGCTATATTTAATTTATTGCATGTTTATCTAAACAGCCCCTAGTTTATATTTACGTGCTCTTTATTATCTTGCAAACTTATCCAGCAACACCTACAAAGTACTTCTAGTTTCATACTTGTTCTAGGTAAAGCGAACGTCAAGCGTGCGTAGAGTAGTATCGGTGGTTGATAGAACTTGAGGGAATATTTATTCTACCTTTAGGTCCTCGTTGGGTTCGACACTCTTACTTATCGAAAATTGTTGCGATCCCCTACACTTGTGGGTTATCAAGACCTTTTTCTGGCGTCGTTGCCGGGGAGTCATAGCGTGGGGTGAATATTCTTGTGTGTGCTTGCTTGCTTTATCACTAAGTAATTTTTATTTGCTGTTCTAAGTTGTTCTCTATCTTTAGTTATGGATATGGAACACAAAATACCAAAAAAATTAGGTGTACTTGCTACTCATGTAGATGGGGTAACTCCTAAAACCCCCGATTCTCATTATGTGAAAGATATTATGTACTACTTTGATAATCCTGAGAAAACCCCATTCAACTTTATAATGGGAGACACGTTGGATCAACATAAATACTTTAGGGATTATCGCTCGACACAAAAAGGGAAACTATTATGGGATCAATTTATTATGTTGCGTTGGTATGCTCGTCAACTATGCGTGATGCATGATGATACTTGTTGCTCTAGGATGAAGGCTCCACACCTTCGCTTTTCATGAAAATTCAATGATAATGAAGCCTTAGCTTCTTATGGTAATGGTAGATATGATTACTATGATATGGAACAAATAGAAGAATTTGTTGCTTTTTTATGGGTGCTTATGAGATTGAATCTATGTTTAAAGCGTTTGACGATTTTGATGATTCAGTTTATAGACCAGAAAATCTTGCTATACTTAGATATTGCTATGAAAATTATGAGTACAGTTACTATATTAATGCATTTATTGAGAAAGTCTCCGCTGTCCAAGAAGAGACTAATATTTTGCAGGAAGCTATGGAAGAACAAATTGATGAAACTGTGAGCTCATTGGATGAAAAAGATGAGGAGGAGAGCGAAGAACAAAAGGAGGAAGAGCGGATTGATCACCTGTGCCCACCTTCTAAAGAGAGTAACTCTTCAACTCATACATTGTTTAATTCCCCTTCGTGCTTACCGAAGGATGATTGCTATGATGATTGCTATGATCCCGTTGATTCTCTTGAAATATCCCTTTTTGATGATGCTTGCTATGCTTGTGGCCAAGATGACAATATGAATTATGCTTACGGAGATGAACTTGCTATAGTTCCTTATGTTAAACATGAAATTGTTGCTATTGCACCCACGCATGATAGTCCTATTATCTTTTTGAAATCTCCAAATTACACTATATCGGAGAAGTTTGTGCTTATTAAGGATTATATTGATGGGTTGCCTTTTACCGTTGCACATGATGATTTTTATGAATATAATATGCATGTGCTTGCTGCTCCTACTTGCAATTATTATGAGAGAGGAACTATATCTCCACCTCTCTATGTTTCCAATATGATAAAATTGCAAGGAACTGCTTATACTATGCATTGGCCTTTACTTGATGTGCATGAATTGTTCTTTTATGACATGTCGATACATAGTAAGAGAGTTAGACTTCGTTGTTGCATGATATATGTTACTTTGTGCTCACTACTAAATTACAAATCATTGTTAATTAAAATTGGCTTTGTTATACCTTGGGATCCGGGTGGATCCATTACTTGAGCACTATTTGCCTAGCTTAATGACTTTAAAGAAAGCGCTGCCAGGGAGACAACCTGGAAGTTTCAGAGAGTCATTTGTTTCTTTTGAGTTCTTTCATAAAGTTTAAAAACAAAAAAATAAAGAGGGGAACCCAAAACTTTTCATAAAGGAAAGTGAAAGTGAGAAAGACAAACATTAATTGTTGAAGTGGGGGAGCTCCTTAAACTTTGTTCATGCTCACGGAAACTTTGTGAATCTTAATTACAGAAACTTTTCATCAAAAATAATTATCCCATTGTACAATTCCATTGTATTATAAAAATAATGTGCCAAGGTTTGCCTTTAGGATGTTTACAATGCTTGTTGGTTTGTGCGGTGCAGGACAGAAACTTTGGCTGTAGTGCGTGATTTTACATTTTTAACTGCAACGTCAAACGGTTTTGATTCTTTTTGCATTGTCTTTCTGTACATTTTTTTCCTAATTTTGGTAGAATGTTTGGGGTACCAGTAGTATGGTGAATGTTCAGATTGCTACAAACTGTTCTGTTTTTGACAGATTCTGTTTTCGATGCATAGTTTGCTTGTTTTGATGATACTATCAATTTCTGTCAGTGGATTAAGCCATGGAAAAGTATATTAAAGTAGACATAATGAAAAAACAAAAATATGAATTGGTTTGCAACAGTACTTAGAGTTGTGATTTGCTTTATTATACTAACGAATCTTGCCGAGTTTTCAGTTGAAGTTTTGTGTGGATGAAGTGTTTGATCGAGAAGGTCTCGATATGAGGAAAAGGAGGAGAGGCAAGAGCTCAAGCTTGGGGATGCCCAAGGCACCCCAAGTAAATATTCAAGGAGACTCAAGCGTCTAAGCTTGGTGATGCCCCGGAAGGCATCCCCTCTTTCTTCAACAAGTATCAGTATGTTTTCGGATTCGTTTCGTTCATGCGATATGTGCAAATCTTGGAGCGTCTTTTGCATTTAGTTTTCACTTTTCTTTTATGCACCATGCTGGTATGACATAGTCCATGGTTGATTTATAGAATGCTCATTGCACTTCACTTATATCTTTTGAGTATGGCTTTATAGAATGCTTCATGTGCTTCACTTATATCATTTGAAGTTTGGATTGCATGTTTCTCTTCACATAGAAAACCGTTATTTGTAGAATGCTCTTTTGCTTCACTAATATTTGTTAGAGCATGGGCGTATCTTTTGTAGAAAGAATTAAACTTTCTTGCTTCACTTATATCTATTTAGAGAGATGCCAGGAATTGGTCATTCACATGGTTAGTCATAAAATCCTACATAAAACTTGTAGATCACTGAATATGATATGTTTGATTCCTTGCAATAGTTTTGCGATATAGAGATGATAATATGTGGGAGGTTCTAGTAGACGGTTGTGTTTATTAAGGATATTGGTGTTAAGGTTTGTGATTCCCGAAGCATGCACGTATGGTCTCCTAACTATGTAACCAAATTGGCGCATATTGTATTTTGATTGTTTATCTTTGCGTGAAGGTCAGGGGCGCGCGATGGTTAACTCCTACCAACCTCCCCCCTAGGAGCATGTGTAGTAGTACTTTGCTTCGAGGGCTAATAAACTTTTGCAATAAGTATATGAGTTCTTTATGACTAATGTGAGTCCATGGATTATACACACTCTTACCCTTCCATCATTCCTAGCCTCTTCGGTACCGTGCATTGCCCTTTCTCACCTCAAGAGTTGGTGTGAACTTCGTCGGTGCATTCAAACCCCGTGATATGATACGCTCTATCGCACATAAGCCTCCTTATATCTTCCTCAAAGCAGCCACCATACCTACCTATTATGGAATTTCCATAGCCATTCCGAGATATATTGCCATGCAACTTTCATCATCATCATATACATGACTTGAGCATTCATTGTCATATTGCTTTGCATGATCCTAAGATAGCTAGCATGATCTTTTCATGGCTTGTCCGTTTTTCGATGTCATTGCTACGCTAGATCATTGCACACCCCGGTACACCGCCGGAGGCATTCATATAGAGTCATATCTTTGTTCTAGATATAGAGTTGTAATATTGAGTTGTAAGTAAATAAAAGTGTGATGATCATCATTATTAGAGCATTGCCCCAGTGAGGAAAGGATGATGGAGACTATGATTCCCCCACAAGTCGGTATGAGACTCCGGACTTTATGAAAAATAAAAGAGGCCAAAGAAGCCCAGATAAAAAAGAGGCCAAAGAAGCCCACCAAAAAATATAAAAAAAAAGAGAAAATAAAAAAATGAGAGAAAAAGAGAGAAGGGGCAATGTTACTATCCTTTTACCACACTTGTGCTTCAAATAGCACCATGTTCTTCATATAGAGAGTCTCTTGAGTTATCACTTTCATATACTAGTGGGAATTTTCATTATACAACTTGGCTTGTATATTCCGATGATGGGCTTCCTCAAATGCCCAAGGTCTTCATGAGCAAGCAAGTTGGATGCACACCCACTTAGTTTTCAGTTTGAGCTTTCATACACTTATAGCTCTAGTGCATCATTGCATGGCAATCCCTACTCCTCGCATTGACATCAATTGATGGGCATCTCCATAGCCCGTTGATTAGCCGCGTCGATGTGAGACTTTCTCCCTTTTTGTCTTCTCCACACAACCTCCACCATCGTACTCTATTCCATCTATAGTGCTCTATCCATGGCTTGCGCTCATGTATAGGGTGAGGGTTGAAAAAGCTGAAGCGCGTTAAAAAGTATGAACCAATTGCTTGGCTGACACCGAGATGAGCATGAGGGGTACCTTGTGTTAAGAAAAGGGAGCATACAAGACTATATGATTTTCTAGGGATAGCGTTCTTTAGCATTGATATTTTGAAAGACATGATTGCTTGTTGGGATGCCCGAATTATTATTGTTTTTATGTCAAATAATAGACTATTGCCTTGAATCACTCGTGTCTTAATATTCATGTCATGATTAGATATATGATCAGGATTATGCTAGGTAGCATTCCACATCAAAAGTTATCTTTTTTATCATTTACCTACTCGAGGACGAGCAGGAATTAAGCTTGGGGATGCTGATACGTCTCCGTCGTATCTATAATTTTTGATTGTTCCATGCCAATATTATTCAACTTTCATATACTTTTGGCAACTTTTTATACTATTTTTGGGACTAACATATCAATCCAGTGCCCAGTGTCAGTTCATGTTTGTTGCATGTTTTATGTTTCGCAGAAAACTCATATCAAACGGAGTCCAAACGGAATAAAAATAGACGGAGATTTTTTTGGAATATTTATGATTTTTGGGAAGAAGAATCAACGCGAGATGATGCTCGAGTGGCCCACGAGGCAGGGGGCGCGCCCCTGACCCTCGTGGCCACTCCGTAAGGCGGTTGGTGCCCTTCTTTCGCTGCAAGAAAGCCAATATCCGTATAGAAATCGTGTCCAAAGGACAACCCAATCGGAGTTACGAATCTCCGGGAATATAAAAAATAGTGAAAGGGTAGAATCAGGAGCGCAGAAACAGAGAGAGACAGAGAGACACATCCAATCTCGGAGGGGCTCTTGCCCCTCCCATGCCATGGAGGCCATGGACCATAGGGGTAAACCTTCTCCCATATAGGGAGAAGGTCAAGGAAGAAGAAGAATAAGGGGGGATCACTCCCCCTCGCTTCCTGTGGCGCCGGAACGCCGCCGGGGGCCATCATCATCACCGCGATCTACACCAACACCTTCATCATCTTCACCAACATCTCCATCACCTTCCCCCCTCTATATTCAGCGGTCCACTCTCCTGCAACCTGCTATACCCTCTACTTGAAGATGGTGCTTTATGCTTCATATTATTATCAGATGATGTGTTGCCATCCTATGATGTCTGAGTAGATTTTCGTTGTCCTATCGGTAATTGGTGAATTGCTATGATTGGTTTAATTTGCGTGTGGTTATGTTGCTGTCCTATGGTGATCTCCGTGTCGCGCAAGCATGAGGGATTCCCGCTATAGGGTGTTGCAATACGTTCATGATTCTCTTATTGGGGTTTGCTTGAGTGACAGAAGCATAAACCCGAGTAAGGGGGTTGTGGCATATGGGATAAAGGGGACTTGATACTTTAATGCTATGGTTGGGTTTTACCTTAATGATCTTTAGTAGTTGCAGATGCTTGCTAGAGTTCCAATCATAAGTGCATATGATCCAAGAAGAGAAAGTATGTTAGCTTATGCCTCTCCCACATAAAACTTGCTATCGGTCTAGTAACATAGTCAATTGCTTAGGACAATTCCACAACTCCTACCACCACTTTTCCACACTCGCTATATTTACTTTATTGCATCTTTATCTAAATAGCCCCTAGTTTATATTTACGTGTTCTTTATTATCTTGCAAACTTATCCAACAGCACCTACAAAGTACTTCTAGTTTCATACTTGTTCTAGGTAAAGCGAACGTCAAGCGTGCGTAGAGTTGTATCGGTGATCGATAGAACTTGAGGGAATATTTATTCTACCTTTAGCTCCTCGTTGAGTTCGACACTCTTACTGATCGAAAACTGTTGCGATCCCCTACACTTGTGGGTTATCAAGAGGCCCCTCCCGGGCGGGTTATACCTAATAGTTATATCCCCAACAGGAACTATATCTCCACCTCTCTATGTTTCCAATATGATAAAATTGCAAGAAACTGCTTATACTATGCATTGGCCTTTGCTTGGTGTGCATGAATTGTTCTTTTATGACATGTCGATACATAGTAAGAGAGTTAGACTTCGTTGTTGCATGATATATGTTACTTTGTCCTCACTACTAAATTACAAATCATTGTTAATTAAAATTGGCTTTGTTATACCTTGGGATCCGGGTGGATCCATTACTTGAGCACTATTTGCCTAGCTTAATGACTTTAAAGAAAGCGCTGCCGGGGAGACAACCTGGAAGTTTTAGAGAGTCATTTGTTCTTTTGAGTTCTTTCATAAAGTTTAAAAACAAAAAAATAAAGAGGGGAACCCAAAACTTTTCAAAAAGGAAAGTGAAAGTGAGAAAGACAAACATTAATTGTTGAAGTGGGGGAGCTCCTTAAACTTTGTTCATGCTCACGGAAACTTTGTGAATCTTAATTACAGAAACTTTTCATCAAAAATAATTATCCCATTGTATAATTCCATTGTATTATAAAAATAATGTGCCAAGGTTTGCCTTTAGGATGTTTACAATGCTTGTTGGTTTGTGCGGTGCAGGACAGAAACTTTGGCTGTAGTGCGCGATTTTACATTTTTAACTGCAACGTCAAACGGTTCTGATTCTTTTTGCATTGTCTTTCTATACATTTTTTTTCCTAATTTTGGTAGAATGTTTGGGGTACCAGTAGTATGGTGAATGTTCAGATTGCTACAGACTGTTCTGTTTTTGACAGATTCTGTTTTTGATGCATAGTTTACTTGTTTTGATGATACTATCAATTTCTGTCAATGGATTAAGCCATGGAAAAGCTATATTACAGTAGAGCTAATGAAAAAACAAAATATGAATTGGTTTGCAACAGTACTTAGAGTTGTGATTTGCTTTATTATACTAACGGATCTTACCGAGTTTTCTGTTGAAGTTTTGTGTGGATGAAGTGTTTGATCGAGAAGGTCTCTATATGAGGAAAAGGAGGAGAGGAAAGAGCTCAAGCTTGGGGATGCCCAAGGCACCCCAAGTAAATATTCAAGGAGACTCAAGCGTCTAAGCTTGGGGATGCCCCGGAAGGCATCCCCTCTTTCTTCAACAAGTATCAGTATGTTTTCAGATTCGTTTCGTTCATGCGATATGTGCAAATCTTGGAGCGTATTTTGCATTTAGTTTTCACTTTTCTTTTATGCACCATGCTGGTATGACATAGTCCATGGTTGATTTATAGAATGCTCATTGCACTTCACTTATATCTTTTGAGTATGGCATTATAGAATGCTTCATGTGCTTCACTTATATCATTTGAAGTTTGAATTGCCTGTTTCTCTTCACATAGAAAACCGTTATTTGTGGAATGCTCTTTTGCTTCACTAATATTTGTTAGAGCGTGGGCGTATCTTTTGTAGAAAGAATTAAACTTTCTTGCTTCACTTATATCTATTTAGAGAGATGGCAGGAATTGGTCATTCACATGGTTAGTCATAAAATCCTACATAAAACTTGTAGATCACTGAATATGATATGTTTGATTCCTTGCAATAGTTTTGCGATATAGAGATGATAATACGTGGGAGGTTCTAGTAGACGGTTGTGTTTATTAAGGATATTGGTGTTAAGGTTTGTGATTCCCGAAGCATGCACGTATGGTCTCCTAACTATGTAACCAAATTGGCGCATATTGTATTTTGATTGTTTATCTTTGCGTGAAGGTCAGGGGCGCGCGATGGTTAACTCCTACCAACCTCCCCCCTAGGAGCATGCGTAGTAGTACTTTGCTTCAAGGGCTAATAAACTTTTGCAATAAGTATATGAGTTCTTTATGACTAATGTGAGTCCATGGATTATACACACTCTTACCCTTCCATCATTCCTAGCCTCTTCGGTACCGTGCATTGCCCTTTCTCACCTCAAGAGTTGGTGTGAACTTCGCCGGTGCATTCAAACCCCGTGATACGATACGCTCTATCACACATAAGCCTCCTTATATCTTCCTCAAAGCAGCCACCATACCTACCTATTATGGAATTTCCATAGCCATTCCGAGATATATTGCCATGCAACTTTCATCATCATCATACACATGACTTGAGCATTCATTGTCATATTGCTTTGCATGATCCTAAGATAGCTAGCATGATCTTTTCATGGCTTGTCCGTTTTTTGATGTCATTGCTATGCTAGATCATTGCACACCCCGGTACATCGCCGGAGGCATTCATATAGAGTCATATCTTTGTTCTAGATATCGAGTTGTAATATTGAGTTGTAAGTAAATAAAAGTGTGATGATCATCATTATTAGAGCATTGCCCCAATGAGGAAAGGATGATGGAGACTATGATTCCCCCACAAGTCGGTATGAGACTCCGGACTTTATGAAAAATAAAAGAGGCCAAAGAAGCCCAGATAAAAAAGAGGCCAAAGAAGCCCACCAAAAAATATAAAAAAAAGAGAAAATAAAAAATGAGAGAAAAAGAGAGAAGGGGCAATGTTACTATCCTTTTACCACACTTGTGCTTCAAATAGCACCATGTTCTTCATATAGAGAGTCTCTTGAGTTATCACTTTCATATACTAGTGGGAATTTTCATTATACAACTTGGCTTGTATATTCCGATGATGGGCTTCCTCAAATGCCCAAGGTCTTCATGAGCAAGCAAGTTGGATGCACACCCACTTAATTTTCAGTTTAAGCTTTCATACACTTATAGCTCTAGTGCATCCGTTGGATGGCAATCCCTACTCCTCGCATTGACATCAATTGATGGGCATCTCCATAGCCCGTTGATTAGCCGCGTCGATGTGAGACTTTCTCCCTTTTTGTCTTCTCCACACAACCTCCACCATCGTACTCTATCCATCTATAGTGCTCTATCCATGGCTTGCGCTCATGTATAGGGTGAGGGTTGAAAAAGCTGAAGCGCGTTAAAAAGTATGAACCAATTGCTTGGCTGACACCGAGATGAGCATGAGGGGTACCTTGTGTTAAGAAAAGGGAGCATACAAGACTATATGATTTTCTAGGGATAGCGTTCTTTAGCATTGATATTTTGAAAGACATGATTGCTTGTTAGGATGCCCGAATTATTATTGTTTTTATGTCAAATAATAGACTATTGCCTTGAATCACTCGTGTCTTAATATTCATGTCATGATTAGATATATGATCAGGATTATGCTAGGTAGCATTCCACATCAAAAATTATCTTTTTTATCATTTACCTACTCGAGGACGAGCAGGAATTAATCTTGGGGATGCTGATACGTCTCCGTCGTATCTATAATTTTTGATTGCTCCATGCCAATATTATTCAACTTTCATATACTTTTGGCAACTTCTTATACTATTTTTGGGACTAACATATGGATCCAGTGCCCGGTGTCAGTTCATGTTTGTTGCATGTTTTATGTTTCACAGAAAACTCATATCAAACGGAGTCCAAACGGAATAAAAACAGACGGAGATTTTTTTTTGGAATATTTATGATTTTTGGGAAGAAGAATCAACGCGAGACGATGCTCGAGTGGCCCACGAGGCAGGGGGCGCGCCCCTGACCCTCGTGGCCACTCCGTAAGGCGGTTGGTGCCCTTCTTTCGCTGCAAGAAAGCCAATATCCGGATAGAAATCGTGTCCAAAGGACAACCCAATCGGAGTTACGGATCTCTGGGAATATAAAAAATAGTGAAAGGGTAGAATCAGGAGTGCAAAAACAGAGAGAGACAGAGAGACAGGTCCAATCTCGAAGGGGCTCTCGCCCCTCCCATGCCATGGAGGCCATGGACCATAGGGGAAAACCTTCTCCCATATAGGGAGAAGGTCAAGTAAGAAGAAGAAGAAGGGGGGCTCACTCCCCCTCGCTTCCTGTGGCGCCGGAACACCGCCAGGGACCATCATCATCACCGCGATCTACACCAACACCTTCATCATCTTCACCAACATCTCCATCACCTTCCCCCCTCTATATTCAGCGGTCCACTCTCCTGCAACCTGCTATACCCTCTACTTGAAGATGGTGCTTTATGCTTCATATTATTATCCAATGATGTGTTGTCATCCTATGATGTCTGAGTAGATTTTCGTTGTCCTACGGTAATTGGTGAATTGCTATGATTGGTTTAATTTGCGTGTGGTTATGTTGTTGTCCTATGGTGCTCTCCGTGTCGCGCAAGCGTGAGGGGTTCCCGCTATAGGGTGTTGCAATACGTACATGATTCTCTTATTGGGGTTTGCTTGAGTGACAGAAGCATAAACCCGAGTAAGGGGGTTGTGGCGTATGGGATAAAGGGGACTTGATACTTTAATGCTATGGTTGGGTTTTACCTTAATGATCTTTAGTAGTTGCAGATGCTTGCTAGAGTTCCAACCATAAATGCATATGATCCAAGAAGAGAAAGTATGTTAGCTTATGCCTCTCCCACATAAAACTTGCTATCGGTCTAGTAAAGTAGTCAATTGGTTAGGGACACTTTCACAACTCCTACCACCACTTTTCCACACTTGCTATATTTACTTTATTGCTTCTTTATCTAAACATCCCCTAGTTTATATTTACGTGCTCTTTTTATCTTGCAATCTATCAAACAACACCTACAAAGTACTTCTAGTTTTATACTTGTTCTAGGTAAAGCGAACGTCAAGCGTGCGTAGAGTTGTATCGGTGGTCGATAGAATTTGAGGGAATATTTGTTCTACCATTAGATCCTCCTTGGGTTCGACACTCTTACTTATCGAAAGAGGCTACAATTGATCACCTATACTTGTGGATTATCACGAGGCTCCTATCCCCGCGCGCGACGGGCGAGGCTGAGCAGACGCGGCGACCGACGAGGAAAGCGCGGGGATCGCCTTATCACCAGCGGCCACCTCGCCTTCTTCTTCCTCGCACCAGGCTTCACTCCCTCCTCTGTATCAATGATCACCGGATCCCCCAACGCCTCCTCCTTCACCGCCGCAGGATCCGGCACCGGGAGGCCCATCACTGCTCCGACGCTGAACACCGACGGACCCGCAGGCTTGCGGCGGCGGGATCGAAACGCTCTGTACTTCATCTCCTGCTTGGGGGCGTCGGATTCCGACTCCTCCATCGCCCAGAGCAACATCCTGCGCGCCCACGGGCTCACCCGTCGGCGTGAGGCGCCAATCCTCTGCCTCCGTGAGCCGTCTGTACGCCATCCCCGCCGCCTCTTTCAGACCCCTCTCCTCTGCGAACCAGGAGATGGTCTCCATCAGCTTCTCTAGCTTCGCATCGTCTCCGTTGGCTATCTCCCTTGCCCTTGCGTCGAGTCTCGGCTTCCAGGGCGCCATGGATCTCTCGAACTGGAGCACATGTTTGTGGTGTGGGGGGGGAATGGATCTCGTCGAATGGGGAAGGGATAGCCGCACCGCGCCGCGCCGCGGCTTTAATCCCCCGCCATTCCCGACGCTTCTGCTCCTCCTTTACCTCGATTCTCGCATCGCGCCGCGCCTCCGCCCCAATCCCCAGCGCCTTGCCCATCAAAACCACGTGACAAGGGAATCTGATTTGCGTACCTTCCTGTACTCCCCCCTTATCGTGTACCCGCACCGCGTCAACCCGCATGCCACGGTCGTCCAATAGCGCCAGCCATGACGAGCCGCCCCGCTGAAGGAGTATGCCTCGTCGGAAGAGCAGCAGCGCCGGCGTCGCGAGGTCGGAGACGAGGTGCGCCGCCCACCTGCGATCAGGGGGGTCCGCCTCGCCTGTGTCGCCCGAACCGACCCGTGTCGCCCGTGTCGTCATCTCACTCCACCCTACTATCTTGGTTGTTTTTGTATTCATATGGCATGTAATTTTTAATTATTTTTTCAAGGCACATCTTGTTGAACATAACGGCATTTTATCCTAAAAATTGGGACTTTTTTGTCCCAACTCAAGGACACGTGTTTTGTCGTACAGGCAGAGGGGTTCGTCGTGGGAGGCGTTTTTTCCAGCGAACGAACCATTGCACCCCTGCCTTTGCCAAAATAATCGATCGCAGGACCAGAGGAGCAGCTTCTACTTTGTACCAGACCACACAGTTGATATGCTTCATTGGAGCTTCGCTTTGTTCTCGGTCAACAATGGTGGTGGGAAGATTTTTGCTTCTGGTCAGGTGAGGCGTGCTGGAGACGCTAGACTTGGTTTTTGCGGTGATACGCAGGCACTTGCTGCGGGAAGATATTTGGTTCTGGTCAGGTGAGGCGTGCTGGAGACGGTAGACTTGGCTCTATCCGGCCCATGTTGCATACATGCATGCATGCACCTGATTCAGGCCTCGTACCGTCGTACGTGCCGACGTACATATCACCATAAAGCTTGAAATTTCTTGGGCACCTTCAGTGTACAAGTCAAGCATGCATGTACGTACCGCCCATGCACGTGGAAATTTTCCGTCAAGATGTCTAAATGGCCGACCCGTGTCTAGTGATGGCGTCACCGTGGCTGGAAAAGAGCCGTTAAATGTTGACCCTTGACCATGCAGTCCTATCTTGAACCCCACCACGCCGAGGTTGTGATCCTATAAATTTCAGTTGAGATCGGATTGAGCCACTCACAACTTGCAAACATACATCTAGTGGAAGGAAGGATCACCGGAGAGAGCTCAAATGGAGGACGCCTACATCACGGCCTGCCTCGCCGTAGCTCTCGTGTCGCTGCTCATCGTGATTGCGGGCCGCCGGCGCTGGGGGGCGCGTGGCGATGGCCTGCGCATGGCGCCCGGGCCGTGGCAGCTGCTGGTGATCGGCAGCCTGCACCACCTCGTCCTGGCCGGGCAGCTCCCTCACCGCGCGATGCGCGACCTGGCGCGGCGCTACGGGCCGGCCGTGATGCTGAAGCTCGGCCAGGTTCCCACGCTGGTGGTGTCCTCCCGGGAGGGCGCGCGCGAGGTGATGAAGAATCACGACACCATGTTCGCGACGCGGCCGCTGAGCACCACCATGCGCGTGCTCTCCTACGGCGGCCAGGACATCGTCTTCGCGCCCTACGGGGAGTACTGGCGCCAGCTCCGGAAGATCGCCGTGTCCGAGCTCTTCACCGCGCGCCGCGTCCTCTCGTTCCGCGCCATCCGTGAGGAGGAGGTCGCCACAGCTCTCCGCGTCGTCGGTGAGGCTGCGGCGGCGACGCGCCCCGTGGAGATGCGCGGTGTGCTGTCCACGCTCGTGACGGACAGCACGGCGCGCGCCGTGATAGGCGACCGGTGCAAGGAGCGCGACGCGTTCCTCCGGGAGCTCGATCGCATCGTGCAGCTCGCGTCAGGGTTCAACCTGGCCGACATGTGGCCATCGTCCCGGATCGCCGCGTGGTTCAGTGGAGCCGAGGAGTGCCGCCACACCCTGTACACCATGCTCGACGGCATCGTTGAGGAGCACCTGGAGAGGATGGACGGCGGCGGAGGCCACGCCGAGGACCTGCTCGACGTGCTGCTCAAGATCCAGAAGGAGGGTGGTCTCAAGTTTCCCATCCACATGGACGCCGTCAAAGCCATCATCTTGGTACGTACAGTATTCTCTTCGCATAGCGGTCTTATTTGCACATTTATTATATTGAAACACTATAGGCAATGCATAAAAACATCTCCGTAAGCTAACACTGCTTGCTAAGTTAAAGTGGACAGAGTTATCCTAAACGGTGCTGCTAAATCTCAGTCGACTGAGACTTCGCGAAGTCTCAGTCGATGTTATATTCCTTTGATTTTTCATGCAGATTCGTGTAAAGTTTTTTGTTTTTTTATTTCTTTTCCTTTTATACACTATGTGTCACTTGATTGAGACTTTGCGAAGTCTCAGTCGACTGAGACCTAGCCACACCCTATCCTAAAACGCATGTTATCTCATGTGGGTCATTATTCATCTAAAAATCTCATGTTTTATGGACAGGACGTATTCTCCGCGGGCAGTGAAACAACAACTACGACAATTGAGTGGGCCATATCAGAGCTTATCAACAACCCGGTGGCCATGCAGAAGGCGACAACTGAGGTGCGACAAGCCTTCCATGCTAGTGGAACCGTGGCCGAGCACGCCCTAAGCGAGCTCCCATACCTACGCTTGGTCATCCGAGAGACGCTGCGGCTGCACCCGCCCCTGCCGTTGTTGTTTCGCGAGTGCCAGGAACCGTGCCAAGTGCAGGGATACGACGTGCAGCGGGGCACGCAGGTGTTGGTCAATGCTTGGTCTCTAGGCCGCGATGAGCGCTATTGGCCCGACGCGCCTGAGGAGTTTCGGCCGGAACGGTTCGAGGAAGAAGCAGCAAAGGCAGATTTTGGGGGTGGTGACTTTGCGTTCTTGCCGTTTGGCGCCGGCCGCAGGATGTGCCCTGGGATGGCGTTTGGCCTCGCCGGCGTCGAGCTCCCGCTTGCAAGCATGCTCTTCCACTTTGACTGGAAGCCACCAGGGCCAGGCTCGGCGGAGCTTGACATGACAGAGACGTTCGGCCTCACCGCACGGCGGACGGACCAGCTCCCGCTGCGCCCTGTCCTTCGCGTACCTATTCTCGGAGTCTAGTCAGTATATAGACTCTAAGAAATGAATGCATACTGTAAGACTATAATTATACCCACGTAGAAAATAAATTGCAAAGTTCTACTATTGCATCACATCATTAGTATTGTGCGATAACTAGTGTAGTGCGGCTAGATCAATATGTGGTTCCTGAATATATTGTAAACCTATTTGAAATAACACTATAGCTGGACGTTTTATTTCAATTGATACATCTTTCCACCATCTGAAGTATTGTTATATTTTAACATGCTCTACAGCGAAAATTATAGAAACAATTTTTAGTAGTATGTGTTTAGTTTTCACAACGTACGGCAGCTCAACTAGTTTCCTAAAAAAATTATACACTATATGCATTCAGTATTATGTTTGACATGAACACAGTTTATTTGATTCAATAACCAAAGACAAAATTTGCAGCAACTATAATTGTCCATGACATGTGGTGTACCCTTGTGCTCATTTTAACTTCTTTTGTCCATGAAAAAAATACGCAATCTTTGCGTATTCACAAAAGAAAGTCATCATATATGGCCCCCGACGAAGTTGCCGATCCAAAAGCCGCCATCATTCATAGTTTCGACCACCAGTATGCTCCCAGTATCGATGATGAGCAGGTTAGAAGACGTCAGGATCATCTAGCATCTATACTCTATATTCATTGATCATCCCATGAAAAGTTCAGAACTACTCAAGTTAGTGTAAAGTTTAGGTGATGCCTTATATCTGACGGAAAGGAGCTAATGGTAGATAGTTAAGACAGAGCACATGCCCACTCGTTGCTCTTGGTGAAATTCACCCCGATGATGAGGTTGAACGACTCCTACCTGAGCAGCTGAAGGTCTACATTAACCTGCAAGATCAAATCCATCGATCGACACAGCATGACACGATGGGCTGTGTGGAAACATGCAGAGGATGAACATGAGGATGAACATGCAGTGTCTCTATAAACCTCTCCTTATGTTTTTTTTCCTGTTTTACTACATACATAGACAAAACTATTTGACCATCAAAATAACTCAAATATTTGTGTCTCAACCACCTATTATTCATAGTGATTTCATATCATACCACTTTCAAGAACTAAACTTCAATTAAGTGGCATATATTTCAAATGTGAAAGACAAACTCAAAATCAAGCATATGACAAACGGTTCAAACATGGCAAAGAAACCAAGCATAGAGCATCGCTCATGACTGCTTGCACTTCCACTTGTACCCCTAGCTCTCCCCCTGCTAGATTTGTTGCTTCATGATGGATAGATAGGGCACTTGGTCTGCATCAAGCCCATCGATCGGTGCTATGAACATGCTATTCAGTTCCTGCTCCATCTTCTTTGTATTCACGGCCTTCGCAAGGATTGCCAACTTCTTCTTTTGAATGACCATGTTGCGCTCCTCCATGGCCTTCACCTCCATCCACCTTGATTCCTTCTCTTCCGTCTTCAGTGCCTCGAACTCCTTTGTTCCTAGAGAAAAGTGCACATTTGCCCCTTAACTTTTTGAGAAGTGCGGATTTCATCCCTCAACTATTTTTCGGTGGAATCGCCTTGTACACATTCAGTTGAGGGGTGAGGGCTTCAATCTGTACATATTTACGGGTAAATCTGGCTCAAACCGTGCTGGATTAGGTTCAAGTTTCCTTGGAAGATATTGCAGCGAACTCTTAAGACAATTTGTTTTTAGAGAACTCGCCAAACGAATGCATATCATACCTTTCTTATGACAAGAATTGTGGCTGTATGAGTTGGTTCATGAATCGGTTTTTTTTAACCGGAGGCTGCTTGTTGCTTTCGCGCTTATGTTAAGATTTTTAGTCTGTTTGATTTTGATACTCTCTGGTCTGGTTCTCTACCACATTTGGTATGTTTGATCGCTAGACAATGTGGGGTTGGTAAGTCACGCCCCTACTAAGGTATCATAGTTACGACCATGTCATGATAGAGACAATATCACGTGGAAACCACATGTTCAGTGGAATCCTGGAAACCTGAGCTCAGACCGTTGGATGCTATTTGTATGGACCAGATAGAATCATAACTGCTATGCCCTATTTGCAAAAAACGCCCGCAACCAGGGATACTATTTTACGTGTACCCCCTCAGGTCTAACAAGTAATCACAGCGTACCTCCTTGCCCCTTATTTTCACCTTTTTGTCAGCCAAGTAGGATTTGTAAGCCATGCAATATGCCTATACTTCACCAAACATGGGTGACATGTACGTTCGATTTAAAATGAAAAACTAGCCGCAATGGATACCAATACTGAAGGAAGCTAGTACAGTAATTGCTACCAGTCTCCTAACAAAACTGTACCAACAAAATCACATCTGGGAAACCAAAAGAACAGACAGTCAATGCCCAGACCAGACAACAGAAGACTGAAGGAAGCTAATTTTAATATAGTCTACTAACAGAATTCACTTGCAGTAATGCATCACTTCAACAACACATACATTAGGCAAATGTTCCAACCGCATTATGCTACGGAATTTTATTACAAGATAGACCTATCACTAACTGAAAGCCATAGTAAAATTCTCACACTTATACATCAGACAATGAGCAAACAACTCGAGTACACAAGCAGAAGAACGTATCAGTGCACTACTACGACTCCAAACAACAGTCTTTTTTTGTTGGAACATGCATAAGTCTTTACTGCCACCAGCAAACCTGAAAAATAAGAGTTGAAATTTTTATACATAATAGATTAAAACGAATTTAACAACAATCAACGAAAATAGATACAGCAGTGCATGTCATCTTTATTAGCAAGATATTATTTTTTAGAATTATTTTCCAAAACCAGTTCCTTTCTTATTTCCCGTCGCACTACACAAAATATGCATAGAACCACCATCCTAATGTACAACATTGTCAAATCGGCATGATAGGAGCTCCCTGCTACAGGAAACAGGTAATTTGTCATCTGTGGATCACAGACGGCAAAGACCTAAATCCAGACGGCAAAGAGTTTGTCGTCAGGAAGCAGACGGCGAAGTAAGACGGCAAAGATAAGTCGGCAAAGAATCCTTTGCCATCAGCTTTTCATCGGACAGACGGCAAAGTAATTGCCGTCAGCCAAACTACAATTTGCCGTCTCCCGCAAAAATAGTAGACGGCAAAGAATGGGGTCTTTGCCGTCAGTCGAAACGTTTTCTTTGCTGTCATCCGGACTAGTTACGTACGACAAAGATTGTTTTTTATTTTAAAAAAATACTAGCACAAATGCCCGTGCGTTGCAAGGGGAGAAAAAGAATTAATATCTGTTTATCAAAAAGTTCACCCGAGTGGACATTTTTAAATATTACTCTTTCTTACAATCCCATGAAATCTTGTATAGCAGCCACGACCCACAATCCCATTTAATCTCTCTCTCTCTCTCTCTCTCTCTCTCTCTCTGTTTGGTAGTTATCTTTTTTAGGTGAACATTTGGTAATGAGTCGTGCTACACAGACGACGCAGCTGATCTAGCCATCCCATGCACCACAGCTGTACTGCTCCACCGTTTGATTTACAGTCGGTTGCATATCGTGAGTCTACTTTCGTGTGCACAGCAGTTTCGTTTGGTAATTAGCTGGTCGTGAGATCAAGCAACCAAGCAAGCTGAAGTAGTTTCTTTTATTTTAGAAAGTGCGCCCGTATACTTATGGCCCACAATAAACAAATTGAAGGCCCAGCTTGCTTGCTCGGCTCTGGCCCATTACTGGTGGAGCGAGGCGCAACCCCCAGCAGCAATCCATCCGAAAGCAGCGATACATAGGAACCACCTCGAATTAGTACCACCTCGCGTATATATCTTTTAAATACAAAATTACTTAAGCGGAACGAAACTAAGAATATCACTTTGCTTTATTAGTAGGTATAGATATAGATATAGATATGACGTCAGTCCAAGCTTTCGTTGACGGCTACAGCTTCGGTGGTCGCCGGAGTTACCAACTCCGGCAACCGCTGCTTCGGTGGTCACCAGATTCGTTCTCTGTTGTTGTTCGCTGGCCGAGCATGGCTTGCTGACTCGCTCGCGCCACTGCCAGAGGGAGGAGTCGCCAAAGGGAGAGAAGGAGCTGCCACTGGAGGGAAAGGAGATGAAGAAGGGAGGAGGCACCGGAGGGGGAGAAGAAGGAGCCGCCGCCCGCCCTGCCCGCCAGAGGGAGAGAAGGAGTCGCTGTCCGGAGTGCCCTCTCTCTACCTCGTCGGACCACGCGCAGAAGAAGGAAGATACAGAAGGCGGCGGCGGCCGACGAGCACCGATGCAGCTGGGAGGCACGTGAGGGAGGCCGGGGATGGGCGGCGCGACGAAGATGTGGCCGGAGGAGGACGGATCTGGTGGCGATGGTGTTGCTTGACGCCGACGCTGGTGGTTCCCTTCATGGAGAAAGAGAGCCGCCGACGCTAGAGGGAAAGGAGACGAGGAAGGGAGGAGGCACCGGAGGGGGAAAAGGAGCCTCCGGCCGCCCTGCCCGCCGGAGGGAGAGGAGGAGTCGTTGGCCGGAGTTCCCTGCGTGGAGAAAGAGAGGGGGAGGTGAGGGACGGCAAGGTCATCTGGTGGCTGGCGGCGATGGCTACTCCGGCGGCGCTCGGGCACGAGAAACTCTCGATCTGGAGCGGGGCTGTGGTTTTTCTTTTTAGAGAAGCGGGGCTGTGGTTGAGTGCGTTGGACACGTGATGGGTGGGTGGGGCCGCTGGTTGCGTGATGTGTGGTGGGCGTGGGATGCGAGGTGGGTTGGCATGGGGCACGGCAGGGTGAGTTGAGTGCGTTGAGATGCCGCCATGTCATCGATCCGCGTGGTCCATCCGCGTGGTGTGCTTTCTCTTTGCCGTTTGCCTTTTATATTACAGACGGCAAAGAGTTCACTTTGCTGTAATATAAAAGGCAGACGGCAAAGATTTTTTGCCGTCTGCGTTTTATATTACAGACAACAAAGTGAGTTATTCGTCGTCTTTAACACAAAAGGCAGACGACAAAGATTTTTTGTCATCTGTTTTTTTTTCTGCAGACAGCAAAGTGAGCTCTTTGTCGTCTGTATTTTTTTTTGCAGACGGCAAAGTCTATTTTGCCGTTAATTTTTTCTTTGCTGTCTGCTGATGACGGCAAATCCGTTCTTTGCCGTCTGTCCCGACGAAATACTGACGGCAAAAAAAATACTGAAGGTAAATCTCCTGTTTTCCCGTAGTCTGCTGCATTAAGGGTGTGTTTTTGGGGTTGCAATTTACACGGTTGTAGCTATTGTAACTCTAAATGACTCGATTAAGAGCTATTTTCGCTGCATATGAGTAGTGTTCACAGAATTTTAACTGAAATTACAAACTTACGAGAGTTTAGGCAATGTATTTAAACGAGTTTCACATATAATTTGTTGACTAAAAAATAAATCATCTATTATTGATGCTGATTTAAATGAAGCCTCTGAATTGTTAGTTAATCATCTATGACTACCACTGAATTTTTTTAGCAACCCACGAATAGTCATAGATGTGTATAACAGTAACACACAAAAATTAGGAGCAAATGAATTATACCTCGCAATTTCTTCAAGACCAAAATCTGGACAGTACGACTCAAGGGAAATCAGCAGCTGCAGGCAAGATGCCACTACCTCACTACCTCTCCTACTTCCTTGAAATGATGTGCTGATCTTGGAGGAGACAGACAAATGAGCCACATCCTTGTCCCCTCCCCTGTTTGCTTGGCAAACCCATCCCAATATAGAGAAGATGGATCTACTCGATGAGCCACTGGACAAAGAAGCACGGGGCCAAAGCACAGAAGACGAACACTTCAAATGCTCATACCTTGGAATTAGATCTAGTATGACGTCGATGGGGAATGCTCGGAGGACTGACACTGTTGGCCAGAGATGAATCAGAAGCGCCGCTCGCTGGCCCTGCCCGAAACGCCACTCGCCGGCCCTTCCCGAAATGCTCGGAGGAGGACTCGCCGGAGGGAAGCATCGTCTCCCAATAGGTCTCCTAACCCAGCGAAAGAATTTCGAATCAGGATGATTTTTTTCTTTTGAATCGGGATGATAGCTCCATGGGGAAAGGCACAGGACGGCTCAGCCGCCATGGGATGTTTTTGTACGTGAGGTATAGGATTCTTGCGGGGTTCAATTTGCAAATTGTACTTCTTTCCATCTCACAGCGTACGCATCCAATCCAACGGCACACGATTGGGTTTCCATGTTTCCTCTGAATGAATGGTTTCCACTAGATATATTCTCTGTCATGATACACACATGATAATATAACACTTACCCCCTTCGTAAAGAAATATAGAAGTGTTTAGATCTAAAGTAGTGATGTATGTTGAGTTCCATCTCAGTTGTTTTGTATGTTGAGTTCCATCTCAGTTGGCGACCACATGTGATACACAATGTGTGCAGGTAGTTGTCGTATATGTATTATGTACTACTGCTTCTACGTTTATTGTGAGCATTGGTTTGTTGTGTCACCAACATAATTCTTCAGTTTATTTCTGATGTGCCCCTACCAAGTTATCATAGTTAGGACTATGTCATGATACACTCAGTGATAATATAACAACATACTTCCCATAAAGAAATATAAGAGAGTTTGGATCATTACTTCAGTTGCGACTATCTGTGCAAGTCATTGTCGTATATGTAGTATATTATGTACTACTCGTATATGTAGTATGCACTACTACTTCTACGTTTACAAGCATTGGTTTGTTGTGTCGCTTATTGCAGCAACATAATTCTTCAGTTTATTTCTGGTGTGGGAATAATTACAATTTTTGCAATATACATGCAATTCTTACAGTTTATATCGACTATACTCCGAGAAGAGGTACCCGAAGGAGAGGTTGCAATAGGAGTTGGTCCTTCCGCCTCGCGGTGAGGCCAAATGCCTCGGTCATGTCAAGCTTCGCCGAGCATGGTCCTACCCATTGCCAATCAAAGTGGAAGAGCAAGCTCGCGAGCGGGAGCTCTATGTTGGCGAGGCCGAACGCCATCCTAGGGCACATCCTGCGGCCGGCGCCGAAAGGCAGGAACGCGAAATCGGCGCCCCTAAAGTCCACCGCCGCTTCTCCCTCGAAGCGCTCGGGCCAGAACTCCTCGGGCGCGTCGGGCCAGTAGCGCTCGTCTCGGCCTAGCGCCCAAGCATTGACCAGCACCTGGGTGCCCCGCGGCACATCGTACCCTAGCACCTGGCACGGTTCCTGGCACTCGCGGAACAGCAACGGTAGGGGCGGGTGCAGCCGCAATGTCTCCCAAATGATCAGCCGTAGGTATGTGAGCTCTCTTAGGTCTTTCTCGGCCACGGTGCCGCGGGCATGGAAGGCTCGCCGCAACTCGGCCGTCGCCTTGTGCATGGCCTTCGGGTTCTTGACCAGCTCTGCTATGGCCCATTCCAGCGTCGTAGCTGCTGTTTCACTCCCTGCGCCTAATATATCCTATCCATATAAAACATGAGAATGTTTTAGGTTAACAACCCACACGAAAAATATGTCCATATAAAGGGCGAATTTAACGTGAGTTTAGAAACCTAAAACTATGCACGATTAATTTCTTTGTACGATCCATATTTGTATGAACTTTGAAATAGATAGTTCGTCCAGAAGAGAAATAGATAGTTTGACCACCTTCCTTCTGGATTCAAAGAGCCAAAGAGATTCACAGAAGACGGCAAGCGAGAATACTTTACCATGATGACGGATTTGATGGCGTCCATGTCGAGCGGAAACTGGAGGCCACCTTCCATCCGGATCCTCAGCAGCACGTCAAGCAAGTCCTCGCCGCCGTCCATCCTCTCCAGGTGCTCCTTGACGATGCCGTCGAGGATACCGTGCACGGTGTCGTGGCACTCCTCGGCGCCACTGAGCCGCGCGGCGAGCCGCCACGAAGGCCACAGGTCGGCCGGGTTGAACCCCGCCGCGAGCTGCATGGAGCGGTCGAGCTCCCGGAGGAGCGCGTCGCGCTCCCTGCACCGGTCGCCAATCACGGCGCGCACCGTGCTGTCCGCCACGAGCGCGGCCAGTAGCGCGCGCATCTCCACGGGGCGCGCGGCCGCCGCGGCCTCGCCGACGCCCCGGAGCACTGCGGCGACCTCCTCCTCGCGGATGGCGCGGAAGGAGCGGACGCGGCGCGCGGTGAAGAGCTCCACGACGGCGATCTTCCGGAGCTGGCGCCAGTAGTCCCCGTAGGGCGCGAACACGATGTCCCGGCCGCCGCTGGTGAGCACGCGCATGGTGGCGCTCACGGGCCGCATCGCGAACGCCTTGTCGTGGGTCTTCATCACCTCGCGGGCCCCCTCCCGGGATGACACCACCACCGTGGGCACCTCGCCTAGCCGGAGCAGCATGGCCGGCCCGTGACGCCGCGCCAGGTCGCGCATCGCGCGGTGAGGGAGCTGCCCGGTCAGGACGAGGTGGTGGAGGCTGCCGATTACCGGCAGCTGCCACGGCCCCGGCGGGAGGCGCAGGACGTGGCCACCATCACCCCGCGCCCCCCAGCGCCTGCGGCCCGCAAGCACCCTGCCCGCAAGCACTATGAGCAGTGACACGAAAGCTACGCCGAGGTAGATGACGACGTAGGCGGCCACCATTATTTGTGATCTGGGGCCTGAGCAATGCTTCCTTCCATTATATGTAGCGTGTCGCGTCTCGCTTCATCAATCCGTTCTCAACCCCCTGAAATTCAGAACAAAATTGTGTATGGGCGCCGCAACTGAAATAAGTTCTAGTAGTAGTAGCTTTTTTTATGTCATACAGATGTGGACGGATGCAACAGACTGCCCTAGCGGTCGCGCCGCTTGCATCCCTAGCGGCACGTGTGTGCTCGTAAACTGGAGGTACATGCCCGCCCATGAAATCTCAAGCTTTATCATCGCAGCTGTCGTGCTCTGTGGAGCGACTGTGACCAAGCGGTGGCCTAATTTTAGCATGCTGAGAGCATCTATAGCCGGACCTTTCAGATCGCCCTCATATAATCGGGTGAGCCGTCCGGTCATATGTTTTCCAATCAGACGGCCTCCTCAAACGGACCACAAACGCCCGGACTGACTGGCACCTCCTATATCCAGCCCAAATAAGGGTCAACTAATATTCCCGTTCATTCTTGTGCTAGATGTGTCTGTACATTGAATGTGAAGGAGAGCTGGCTCAGATGAAATCTAAACTTTCTCGTCACCAGCTTGCTAGCTGACTATACGAGGAATGCCTGTATTTGAATAAAAGCTCTCTAAATTGCAAAAAGAAAAAAACCAACCAACTAGAGTATTATTTCAAGGACTGTGCTAACTTCCAACCGGTCGGAAGATAAACAACAGATCCGAACACCTCATCCTTCTTATCCAATCTCACATGCATGCAACTTTACTACCTAATACCGTGTGTGATGGTGGAGGGAACGCATGCAACCAATCTTGACTAATGAGTTCATGCATGCATGCAAACTACTCCCTCCGTTCATAAATATAAGTCTTTATAGAGATTCCACTATAAACCACATGTGGATGTATATAGATACACTTTAGAGTGTAGATTCACTCATTTTACTCCGTATATGGTCTATAGTGGAATCTCTCCAAAGACTTATATTTAGGAACGGAGGGAGTAAAAGACAAAGAAGGTGATGCCAGCAAAAGATTCTCCCTATTTTGTAACTTTAAAATGTTTTGTAGCTCAAACCGTCGCTCCGATTCAAAAATCGTTTCCACGTAAAAAAATTGTCACGACGAGATTTTCGAAACTAGATCCCATGTTGATATGTTTCGACGAATTTTTTTTCAGGCTAAAAGCTACCACGCCTATAGTACGTAACTTATCATGGTATTACACTAAAGTTACCAGGGGTATGTTTCAACTTTCTTTTTTTGCCTGAGACAAAATGTACCATGGTATTGTAAGTAATTTATACAACCACCGTCTATGATCGATGTCATGCCTGGGCCACGAGGTGAAGTCCACATGTTGGCATGACTCACTTATAAAAATGCAAACTTGCATGTCGTGTCGGGCGAGACCTGTTTAGGTATGCGCCGGACCGTGCAGTGCATGAATCGGCCTGTTAGCCACATATGATTATGTCTATGGTTTGTAAAATACCATGACATTTATGCTGAAGTTATTGAGGGTATGTTTTTCAACTTCTTCTCTCCGGATCAAAGTTATCGTGGTATTTGTATGTCAATTATCACATATGTGTGTCTAATATTACCATGTTATTTACCCAAAAGGTATCAAGAATGTGTCTTTTTGAAAGAAAAAATGTAGTCAAAGTCACCGCGGTGTTTGTACGTGAGTTATCTGCTCTTTTGTGCATATATTACCATGTTATTTACACAGAAGTTAACGAAAGTATCTTTTTTCAACAACTTTTATTCCGGTGGTCATAAGTTACCACGGTATTGTGCCTGAGTTATCAGCTCTGTTATACATATATTAGCATGTTGTTTGCACAAAAGTTATCGGGCCCCTATTCAAAGTTACCGTGATTTGTACTTGAGTTATCATCTGTGTTGTCCATATATTACCATGTTATTTACACAGAAGTTATCGGGGGTGCCCTCCCCCCCCCCCCAAATGTTGTCAACAACAGTTTTCCCCCAGGTCAAAGTTATCATGGGGTTCGTATGTATGCTATGAAATCTATAGTGAGTAAAAGTATCATGCTATTTACACAAAATTTACTAGGGGTATGTTTTCAACAACTTTCCCCAGGTCAAACTTACCACGTGTTGCATATAAGTTATCATGTCTGCAGTGTGTATTCACATGCTATTTACAAAAAAATGAAGGGGGTATGTTT
>NC_041381.1:667413877-667422178 GCF_002162155.2 Triticum dicoccoides
GTGTTTGTGCATAAGTTATCAGCTCCACAGTGCATAAATTATCATGTTATTTGCACAGAAGTTACCGGGTGTGGGGGCGGGGGTACGTTTTCAAGTATTATTTCCTTCGGTCAAAAGTTACCACGGTTTTTGTACATAGGTTATCAACTCCCTTGTGCGTAAAACATGCTATTTGCAGAAGATTGATGGGGCGAGGGGGGGGGGTGTTATGTGGCCAACATTTATGTTTACCTTGGTGTGAATGTGTTTGTACCAACCCCCGCAAAAAAGGTGTTTGTAACAAAGTTATCGACTTTGTTCTGCATAAATTATCATGCTATTTGCACATAAGTTATCAGAGTGTATTTTGACGCGGGTATTTATGCGTAAGTAATCAAGTTTTGCAATATGGAGGTATGTCTCACCATTATTTTCCCTAGTCAAAGTTACCACGGACCAACACACACATGCTAAAAACATAGATAACTCCATTGAAATTCAACATGGTAATTTTAGCATAAGGAGTGTGCTAACTATATCATTAGCACCCTGATAACTACAACATAAACAGCATCATAATTACATAAAAGTCATGCTGGTAACTAGAGCAGTGGAAGATTCAGTAAAAAGACGTTGCATCAACTGTTGTAGAACAAAGAAAGTGACTTTTTTTACAAAGAACAAATACTATTCCTTCTGTGTAATCGAACAAGACACTTGATGCAACCGATCAGCAAAAGATGATGCATCAACCTGACTAACTGAGTAGCATTTTTTGGCCGGTTTGCCTGTTTTGTTATCTCACAAAATGTTTAACTCTTCACAAAAATGCTGAACCCAAACTGGCAGGTCCCAGCTGGTGCAGCAAGCAGAGGAACCTAGAACACAAAGCCAAGACGCCACGCCGTCTCTGCTAATCACTAATCAGCGCGTGTAATTATGCCGGTGGCTGAACCGTATTGGACTATACTAGTTTTAGCATGCACAAATCCGTCCTCGCGTGGCATCTCCTCTGCTCTAGATGCAGATACAAATCCACGGTTGGATTTGACCAACGCCAGCATGTCGGCCCTCGTCAAGCCCCCTCTATTATTTTTGTGTAGATGAAGGTTTGGGTGAGACTGGCCGTACCATGTCTACCTTGTTCGATGAGCTGTGAGTAGAGAGATGGGCGATGGGGCAAGGGAGCTCGGGAAATGAGGAGGCGCAGGCGTGGCTGGGAGGATTCAAACTGGAAAGAGGAAGTCGCTGACCGGAGGCAGAGGATCTGACAGTCTTGGGCTGAAACGGCAGACAACGGTGAGGAGGAGGCCGAGGCGAGGCGTCGTGCGACGCGGAGTAGGTGAGCAGCAATAAGCGCCATGGATTCTGCGCTCGCCAACGAGCCGGGTGCAGGTGAGGTAGGACGCGGCGGACGGGGACGAGAGAAAGGGTGGTAAGGATATTGGGGGAGGAGGTGTGACGGCGGAGGAGCGGCCTTCCGGCGGCGGCGCTAGCCAGTGCGCCGACGGATGCGGGATCGAGCACCCCTCTCTTATGACGCTGGGCGGGGACCGAAGACGAGATATGGATGAAGCGTTTTTTCACTAGGCGGTGGCAAGGCTTGTAAATATGAGCGAACTGCTCGTTTTGGAGCACGATGATTGCACGATTTATAACGGACGGCATCCAGGTCGTTCGGACCTGTTGCAAAACTCCGACCGGCAGGAGTTTAGCTTTATCGTTATTTCAAATAGGTTTACAATATATTTAGGAACCACATATTGATCTTGCCCCACTACGCTAGTTATTGCGTAATACTAATGATGTTATGCAACAGTAGAACTTTGCAATTTATTTTCTGCGTGGGTACAATTATGGTTTTACAGTATACATCCATTTCTTATAGTTTATGACTAGACTCCGGGAATAGGTACGCGAAGGACAGGGTGCAACGGGAGCTGGTCCGTCCGCCGTGCGGTGAGGCCAAACGTCTGTCATGTTGAGCTCCGCTGAGCCTGGCCCTGGTGGCTTCCAGTCAAAATGAAAGAGCATACTTGCAAGTGGGAGTTTGACGCCGGCGCTGAACGGCAAGAATGCAAAGTCACCACCCCCACAGTCCGCCTTTGCTGCTTCTTCCTCGGAACCGCTCTGGCCGGAACTCCTCGGACGCGTCAGGCCAGTAGCGCTCATCGCGGCTCAACGCCCAAGCATTGACCAACACCTATGTGCCCCGCTCCACGTCGTATCCCTGCACTTGGCACGGTTCCTGGAACTCGCGGAACAACAACGGCAAGGGCGGGTGCAGCCGCAGCGTCTCTCGAATGACAAGGCGTAGGTATGATAGCTCGCTTAGGGCGTGCTTGACCACGGTGCCATGGGCATGGAAGACTTGTCGCACCTCAGCTGTCGCCTTCTGCATGGCCATCGGGTTGTTGATCAGCTCTCATATGGCCCACTCAATTGTCGTAGTTGTTGTTTCACTACCCGCGGAGAACACGTCTTGTCCATAAAATATGAGATTTTAAATGAATATTAGTCAATGTGTATGTGCAATACACGTTAATTTGGGAGTATATTACATGGAGATATTAAGTAGGATATTATTTGTGTGTTATTATGTGATTAGCACTATATTTGATATGAAATTAAATGCATGCTAAACATGTTGAGTGCTCGACATTAAAGCAGTCTAGGTCGTTAGATTGACATGATTTGGTGGCCGAGATTAATTGAATCTTCCCCTTTAGTTTTTTATATTGGTATAGATAATGACCTGCATGAGATAACATGCGTCTTACGATAACTCTCTTCAATTTAACTTATCAAGCAGTGTTAGCTTACGGAGATGTTTTCATGCCTTGCGTATATTTTTTCAAGTACGCCGATAAGTGCCACGCGTGTGGGTGTTAGAGGATCTGCCCATACATTTTGTGTGGTGTATAAGAGGAACAGCCCACACATCTACATATGGGCAAAACAAATAATGCCCACACACCTCTTTTTTCCCTCCCGATCCCTCTCACACGCGTGTGTGTGCGCGAAATAGATAACGCCCACACGCCCCGTGCGTCAGGCCTCGTACCTCGTGGTCCCGCACGCCCCGCGTGACAGTCACCGCGCGCCCGCAGTTGCCATGGTCCAGACCCTCGTCCATGTTTGTTTAACTTCAGTTGCCATGTCGCTGAACTACGGTTGCCATGTTGGACAACTATAGTTGCCACGATTGCTCAACTGCAGTTGCCATGTCATGTCAAAAGTTCCAGATGTCATTTTTGGGCAACTGCGGCTGTTGCCATGTATGGTCTTTTTTACTATAGTTGCCATGATTTCAAAACTTTAGGGGTTTGCCACCTACTAACACTAGGCAGTTGCCATGTATGGTCTGGTTTACTACATTTGCCATGATTTGAAAACCTTAGGAGTTGCCACCTACTAACAGTAGGCATGTGTCGTGTAGCGCTACAAAAAGACATGGCAAAACAATATATTCGGGTAAAAAGAGAGAGTTGCCATCTGCTTACAAGTACACTATGGCAGTTGTCGTGTACCCTACAAAAATACATGACAACTGATATGTTCGGGGTAAAAAAAAAGAAAGAGTTGCCACCTGCTTATAAAGCACACTAGGGCAGTTGTCATATGCACTGCAAAACACATGACAAGTGGTAACTTGGGTGTGGGAGATGAGACGGGCGTGTGGGCGAGATGGCAAATGCCCACACACCAGCCCTTGTGCGTTAGTGGAAAGTGGCGTGTGCGTGAACTGCTGAACGCCCACACACCGGCCCTCCCGTGTGGTGAAACGGACGTGTGGGCGACCGGGTAAATGCCCACACACCAGCCCAGTCCTACGTGGCACTAAAAATATGCCAAGATTCATGCGCTCACAAACGGGCGCGGATCCACGCGCGTGGGCGAGATGCAAACGCACACACGTGTGGGTGTTAGTGTTTTCGTTTTTCAATAATAAATGTGAGTAAGACCGATATGCGAAGAGAATATTGTACTTACCAAGCTGATGGCTTTGACGGTGTCCATGTGGATGGGAAACTTGAGTCCACCCTCCTTCTGGACCTTGAGCAGCACGTCGAGCAGGTCCTCGGCGTGGCCTCCGCCGCCGTCCATCCTCTCCAGGTGCTCCTCAACGATGCCGTCGAGGATGTCGTACAGGGTGTGGCGGCACTCCTCGGCTCCACTGAACCACGCGGCGAGCTGTGACGATGGCCACATGTCGGCCAGGTTGAACCCCGACGCGAGCTGCGCGATGCGGTCGACCTCCCGGAGGAACGTGTCACGCTCCTTGCAGCGGTCGCCTATCACGGCGCGCACGGTGTTGTCCGTCACGAGCATGGACAGCACCGCGCGCATCTCCATGGGGCGCGCGGCCTCGCCGACGGCGCGGAGCGCTGTGGCGACCTCCTCCTCGCGGATGGCGCGGAACGAGAGGACGTGACGCGCGGTGAAGAGCTCGGACACGGCGATCTTGCGGAGCTGGCGCCAGTACTCCCCGTAGGGCGCGAACACGATGTCCTGGCCGCCGCAGGAGACACGCGCATGGTGGTGCTCAATGGCCGTGTCGCGAACATGGTGTCGTGCTTCTTCATCACCTCGTGCGCCCCCTCCCGGGAGGACACCACCAGTGTCTTCACCTGGCCGAGCTGGAGCAGCATGGCCGGCCCGTGGCGCTGCGCCAGGTCGCGCATCGCGCGGTGAGGGAGCTGCCCGGCCAGGATGAGGTGATGCACGCTGCCGATCACCGGCAGCTGCCACGGCCCAGGCGGCTGTCGTAGGCCATCGCCACGCGGCCCCCACCGGCGGCCCGCAATCACGATGAGTAGCGACACAAGAGCTACGTGATGTAGGCATCCTCCATTTGCGCTCTCTCTGGCAGGAACTGGACGGCTGATAGATTAAGTAACAGGGGCTGGCCTCACGTCGACAATTGCATGCTTTGCAATCAGACTTTGGAGACTGCCGCTCATCTATCTCTATTTTGCTAAGGCTGGTCATAGTGGAAAGTAACTTAGACTAGTAACATGCACCTTTATAATGGGTAGTAACATATGGATGATAACATACAAGCCTTCATTAATTGAGACATAGACTCATTCTTCTTCGGGGTGTGTTATATTACAGTAACATATTATGTTACCACGAGCATCTCTCCCCTCATTAACTTCATGCCACATAAGCGAATTTGTGTTGGGATGTGTTATGTTACTATCTAAGTTACTCCCATTATGACTAGCCTAAGGAGGTGTGGCAAAATTTTGCGGACTCTCATGCGTCCATGGTTACAAGTGTGCTCTCTGCTCCGTCAGTTAACAAGTGGTGGGCTCGTCTTCATACTGCTGTGCCTACCATTGATAGCAAGATTCGTGTCACCACTGCTATGTATATCGCTTGGCATATCTGGAAGGAAAGGAACGCCAGAATTTTTGAGCACAAAGCGGCACCAGTGCATGTAGTAACGGGCAAAGCAAAGGCTGATATCTGCATGTTTCAAGAGGCAGCCAATATGTAACTAAACTCCCTTCTTCTGCTTTTACTTTTTTTCTTTGTTCCCTCTTGAGGCCCTGCGGCTGTTCCCAGCCTGCTCCCAAACTGTAATGGACACTATCTTCCCCTACTTAATGCAAAGCAGAGCTCCTGCTAGTTTGTCAAAAAGAAAACCTGTGAGACGGAGTGTGTACTGTGTACAGGTGGTAGAAACTATATTTTCACGTCAAACATAATACTTAATGAATATAGTGTATAATTTTTTAGAAAATTAGTTGGAGATGCCGTATGTTGTGAAAACTAAACACATACGACTAAAAATTGTTTCTATAATTTGCATTGTAGAATATTTAAAATAAAATAATTCTTTGGATGGTAGCAAGATGTATCAACTGAAATAAAACGTTCAACTATAATTGTATTTCAAATAGGTTAACAATACATTCAGGAACCACATATTGATCTAGCCCCACTACGCTAGCTAGTTATTGCACAATACTAATGATGTGATGCAACAGTAGAACTTTGCAATTTATTTTCTACGGGGGTATAATTATAATCTTACATTATACATCCATTTCTTATAGTTTATATATTGACTAAACTCCGGGAATAGGTATGCGAAGGACAGGGCGCAACGGGAGCTGGTCCGTCCGCCGCGCGGTGAGGCCGAACGTCTCTGTCATGTCGAGCTTCACTGAGCCTGGCCCTGGTAGCTCCCAGTCAAAGTGGAAGAGCAGGCTTGCAAGCGGGAGCTCAACGCCGGCGAGGCCAAACGCCATCCCGGGGCACATCCTGCGGCCGGCACCAAATGGCACGAATGCGAAGTCACTACCCCCGAAGTCCGCCTTTGCTGCTTCTTCCTCGAACCGTTCTGGCCGGAACTCCTCAGGTGCGTCGGGCCAATAGCGCTCATCGCGGCTTAGAGCCCAAGCATTGACCAACACCTGTGTGCCCCGTGACACATCATATCCCTGCACTTGGCACGGTTCCTGGCACTCGCGGAACAACAATGGCAAGGGCGGATGCAGCCGCAGCGTCTCTCGAATGACCAAGCGTACGTACGGGAGCTCGCTTAGGCCGTGCTCGGCCACGGTGCCATGGGCGTGGAAGGCTTGTCGCACCTCAGCTGTCGCCTTCTGCATGGCCATCGGGTTGTTGATCAGCTCTGATATGGCCCACTCAATTGTCGTAGTTGTTGTTTCACTGCCCGCGGAGAATACGTCCTGTCCACAAAACATGAGATTTTTAGATGAATAATGACCCGCATGAGATAACATGCGTTTTACGATAACTCTGTTCACTTTTAACTTAGCAAGCAGTGTTAGCTTACGAAGATATTTTTATGCCTTGCGTATATTTTTTCAATAATAAATGTGCAAGTAAGACCGATATGCGAAGAGAATACTGTAGTTACCAAGATGATGGCTTTGACGGCGTCCATGTGGATCGGAAACTTGAGACCACCCTCCTTCTGGATCTTGAGCAGGACGTCGAGCAGGTCTTCGGCGTGGCCTCGCCAGGTGCTCCTCAACGATGCCGTCGAGGATGTCGTACAGGGTGTGGCGGCACTCCTCGGCTCCACTGAACCAAGCGGCGAGCCGTGACGACGGCCACATGTCGGCCAGGTTGAACCCTGACGCGAGCTGCACGATGCGGTCGAGCTCCCGGAGGAATGTTTCACGCTCCCTGCAGCGGTCGCCTATCACGGCGCGCACCGTGCTGTCCGTCACGAGCGTGGACAGCACTGCGCGCATCTCCACGGGACGCGCGGCGGCCGCGGCCTCGGCGACGGCCCGGAGCGCTGTGGCGACCTCCTCCTCGCGGATGGCGCGGTACGAGAGGACGCGGCGCGCGGTGAAGAGCTCCGACACGGCGATCTTGCGGAGCTGGCGCCAGTACTCCCCGTAGAGCGCGAAGACGATGTCCTGGCCGCCGTAGGAGAGCACGCGCATGGTGGTGCTCAGCGGCCGCGTGGCGAACATGGTGTCGTGATTCTTCATCACCTCGCGCGCCCCCTCCCGGGAGGACACCACCAGTGTCTTCACCTGGCCGAGCTGGAGCAGCATGGCCGGCCCGTGGCGCCGCGCCAGGTCGCGCATCGCGCGGTGAGGGAGCTGCCCGGCCAGGACGAGGTGGTGCAGGCTGCCGATCACCGGCAGCTGCCACGGCCCAGGCGGCAGGCGCCGCCGCGCGCCCTCCAGCGCCGGCGGCCCGCAATCACGATGAGCAGGGACACGAGAGCTACGGCGAGGCAGGCCGTGATGTAGGCGTCCTCCATTTGCGCTCTCCTCTGGGCTCGGGGTCTGAGCGATCCTTCCTTCCACTAGATGAAGTTCAGTTCGTGTGTTTGCAAGTTGTGACAGATGAACCGATCTCAACTGCAATTTATAAGATCACAACCTCGGCGTGCTGCGCTTTCATATTGCAGTGCATGGTCATGGGTCAACATTTCACGGCTCCTTTCCAGCCACGGTGACGCCATCGCTAGACACGTGTCATCCCTTTAGACATCTTGACGGAACATTTCTACGTGCATGGGCGGCACATGCATGTTTGACTTGTCCAAGAAATTTCACGCTTTATTGTCGCACTTGACATGTACGTCGGCACGTACGACGGTACGAGGCCTGAATCCTACGTGCATGCATGCATGCAAAATAGGCGGGATAGAGTCAAGTCTACCGTCTCCAGCACGCCTCACCTGACCAGAACAAAATACTATCTTCCCACAGAAGCACGCCTCACCTGACCAGAAGCAAAAATCTTCCCACCACCATTGTTGACCGAGAACAAAGCGAAGCTCCAAGGAAGCAGATCAACTGTGCGGTCTGGTACCCC
>NC_041381.1:667422623-667479733 GCF_002162155.2 Triticum dicoccoides
AAAAACTGTTAGATGGATTGGCTTAATCAGGATCTCTGATTCTTACTTTCTGTATGCTGTGGTCGTTCGCTCTACTTATATACTGCTGCTGCTACTGCTTTGGTCCACTATTGATGCTTACCAATGTGGCTGCTACTGCTTTGGTCCTCTATTGATGCTTACCAATGTGGCTTGTGCTAGAAGAGTATAGTTTGGCATTGCCAGCAGTTATAGAATACCTTTGTCTTGACTCGGTTCTTTGGATATTATTACAGGAGAGAGAGCATATCTATCTAAATCTAGAGAAAAGGCTGGAACTTGACACGGAGTTGGTTGTCAAGGTTAAATGGCTGGCTCTATACGGTGTGATGATCTATCTAGGTTGTGCAGGTGATTAGTTCCTGGAAACTTGCTGTTAGATTCATCGACTTCTTAGTTAGTTTGTTGTAGTGTTCAAATAGCTCTTTGTTTTTGGAAATGTGGTGAAGAGCTAAGGTAGCTTAGCGTGGTTGATTTTTTTTGTTATGGAACATGTTGTCTTGGCAGGATGATTTTGGATGGGTTGATTGCATCATAAATGAATTAATTTTCGTGCATGCATGAATGAATTTTTGGATTCCCAACAGACAGCTTCATCCTTGTTCGCAGGAAAACCCCTCCGGCCCGTGACGAACCCAGTTTAAGATAAAATGTTGTCATATTTCACAAAAAATGCCTTGAAAAAATAATTGAAGATTACATGCCGTACAAATACAAAAACAATCAAGACAGGAGGGTGTGTTTATGCACACTTGCCCATATGTCATTACCATGATGTGCTCAAAAATTCCATGCTATACAAAAAATGGAAATGTCACGTACGTACCAAAAAGAAAAATGGCATGCTCTTTCAAATAAATTGGCCATGCTCTACAAACAAAATGCCATGTAGTAAAAATGCCATGTTCTTACTAACAAAATGCCATTATCTACAGAAAATAAAAATGACAAGCTCTTCATAATAAAAATTCACGCTCATTAAAATAGAAGCGACATGATTGTACAATAAAAATGACATGATCTACAAAAAAATGCCATGTTATTCAATATTATAAATGCCATGCTCTATACAAAAAATGGCATGCTACTTATAATAAAAAATGCCATGCTCTAAAAATATATGCCATCCTCTTTAAAATAAGAATGCCATGCTCTACAAAAAAATGCAATGCTCTTAATAAAAAATGTCATGTTCTTAATAGTAGAAAATCCATGATCATAATAATACAAATGCCATGCGATCAATAATAAAAAAAAATTCCATCCTCTTGATAGCTAGTATAATCTTCCATGCTCTTAAAAGTAGAAATGCGATGCTCTCTATGGTAGAAATGTCAAGCTCTTAACAAAAAAAATGGCATGCTCTTAAAAAGTAGAATGCGATGTTCTTAATAGTCAAAATGCACTAGTCTCAATTATAAAAATGTCATGCCCTTAATAGTAAAAAATGGCATGCTCTTTTAAAAGCAGAAATGCCATGCTCTTAATAACTGAAAATATATACATTTTTCCATACAAAATTTCCATCATAACAATTATGGAGCTATCATGGCAAGAACTTGTGTTTGTTTACCGTGGGAACGAATACAACACAATGATTTAGAGTCACGGTGGTGGAAAGTGTCATGCTGCTAAGTAACGAAAATGCCATGTTTTTGAACAAATAATGTAGAAACTGCCATGACAAAAACAAAGTAAAGAATGACATGTTCTGAATTTTGCCATGAATGTAGAAAAATGCCAGACTAAGCTCAACAACAGAGGAAGTGCATTCAACGAAAAATGCCATGATGTGTATGAATTAACATAGCAAAGTTATAGAAAACAGTGGTATAATTGTCGGAAAATTGACAAGTTGCAACTTCTTCAACAAACTGCCACGTGACGATAACAACCCAATTTGTTCTCACAAAACTTGACAGGCTCTGTACAACATATATGTCATGTTACTATTAAACCTTTTGCCATGTGAATGTTAAAAAAACTCTTATAATTTTTCTGATCCGTTTTGAAACAACTTTATCTAAGTTTCCCTCCCTAGATTTACATTGTGACTAGTTCCTCCTGTAGCAGCACCGGCAGGCGGAGGGCCAGATCTACGGTGAGAGGGCGAGCGAGGAGCCCGTGGCGGCCATGGCCGCAACGAACCCGAACTTTTTGATGAAGCAGCGTGCCATCTACGATGTCGTCCGCGTTGAAACCGCCACTCGCTAGGAAGCGGCTACCGCGAAGGCACAGTTGCAGGCAATCGTGGAGGAGAACAACGACAGCGCGCCTCCTACGCACCGCCGACGAACCATAACGCGGTCCAGCGGGACGACGACAACGCCGGTGTCACCATTTCCATTGCGGACCTTGCTGGTGACGGAACAGGTCGCGGACTCCTCTGAGGATGAGTAGGTCACGGGAGGTGGCAGTGCCTTGTGTCCCATGTGAGCTGGTCTGTCTTCTGTGTTCTACTCTTTCTTGCCGAAGACCGCACCTTCACTTAATCGGTCTTATCACAGGTGCTCATGGAGATAGCGGATGGAGGATGACAATGTAGGGGAACGTAGCAGAAATTCAAAATTTTCCTACGAGTCACCAAGATCTATCTATGGAGAAATCAGCAACGAGGGGAAGGAGAGTGCATCTACATACCCTTGTAGATCGCTAAGCGGAAGCGTTCAAGAGAACGGGGTTGAAGGAGTCGTACTCGTCGTGATCCAAATCACCGGAGATCCTAGTGCCGAACGGACGACACCTCCGCGTTCAACACACGTACAGCCCGGTGACGTCTCCCATGCCTTGATCCAGCAAGGAGAGAGGGAGAGGTTGAGGGAGACTCCATCCAGCAGCAGCACAACGGCGTGGTGGTGATGGAGGAGCGTGGCAATCCTGCAGGGCTTCGCCAAGCACCGCGGGAGAGGAGGAGTACTTGGGAGAGGGGGAGGGCTGCGCCAGAACTTGTGGTGTGGCTGCCCTCCCACCCCCCACATATATATAGGGGCAAGGGAGAGGGGGGCCGGCCCCCTCAGATCCAATCTGAGGAGGGGGCGGCGTCCAAGGGGGGGAGGAGTGCCTCCCAAGTCAAGTGGAGGCCCTCCCCCTTAGGGTTTTCCCCCTCCCATGCGCATGGGCCTTGGGGGGGCTGGTGCCCCTGGCCCATTAAGGCTAGGGCGCCCCCTACAGCCCATGCTCCTGTATTGGACGTGGTGGAACAACTTCCAGACCTCCGGACCCCTCCGGAATCCTCCAGAACCTTCTGGAAGCTTCCCGGTACAATACCGAAAAAACCCAAACTTTTCCGGAACCCGAACAACAACTTTCCATATATAAATCTTTACCTCCGGACCATTTCGGAACTCCTCATGATGTACGGGATCTCATCTGGGACTCCGAACAACATTCGGTAACCACATACAAACTTCCTTTATAACCCTAGCGTCATCGAACCTTAAGTGTGTAGACCCTACGGGTTCGGGAACCATGCAGACATGACCGAGACGTTCTCCGGTCAATAACCAACAGCGGGATCTGGATACCCATGTTGGCTCCCACATGTTCCACGATGATCTCATCGGATGAACCACGATGTCAAGGACTCAATCAATCCCATATACAATTCCCTTTGTCTAGCGGTATTGTACTTGCCCGAGATTCGATCGTGGGTATGCCGATACCTTGTTCAATCTCGTTACCGGCAAGTCTCTTTACTCGTTCCGTAACACATCATCCCGTGATCAACCCCTTGGTCACATTGTGCACATTATGATGATGTCCTACCGAGTGGGCCCAGAGATACCTCTCCGTCACACAGAGTGACAAATCCCAGTCTCGATTCGTGCCAACCCAACAGACACTTTCAGAGATACCTGTAGTGCACCTTTATAGCCACCCAGTTACGTTGTGGCGTTTGGTACACCCAAAGCATTCCTACGGTATCCGGGAGTTGCACAATCTCATGGTCTAAGGAAAAGATACTTGACATTAGAAAAGCTTTAGCATACGAACTACGATCTTTGTGCTAGGCTTAGGATTGGATCTTGTCCATCACATCATTCTCCTAATGATGTGATCCCGTTATCAACGACATTCAATGTTCATGGTCAGGAAACCGTAACCATCTATTGATCAACGAGCTAGTCAACTAGAGGCTTACTAGGGACATGGTGTTGTCTATGTACCCACACATGTATCCGAGTTTCCCATCAACACAATTATAGCATGGATAATAAACGATTATCATGAACAAGGAAATATAATAATAACTAATTTATTATTGCCTCTTGGACGCCAGGCGTCGCCGCCGTAGTATAGGTTTAGGGTCGGTCACTTTTTAAATGTAATGAAAATCCGTCGTGTTTGTATGAAATCCGTCATGTTTATATGAAATCTGGCCTTATTTACACAAATTTCATTTGATTTGTTAAAGAAGAGTTTGAAACGTATGCGGATACAGATGGATGATGGTCTTCCACATCGGTGTCCGCGGACTGTCCTTCTATCGGGCGACGGATGCGGGAGAAAATTTATGGCCTTCAGTAAACGTCCCGTCCTGCATACACGTGTGCATGCCCAGTCCTACGTGACACGCGTCTTGCGTACACCTGCATGCCACGACACGCTCTGGTCAGTGGTCAGTCCCAAGTCATATCACATGTACACTGACCTCTCTGTTTCTGCCCAAAGTGAAGAGCCATTGTTAACTGCAGCCGGGCCCGGGCCTCGTACGCGTCAAGCGTGTCCCTCGACCAGAGCACGCTCGCACGCACTCTCAACAAGGGAAAAATATATCCCCAACGTGGATATGTAGATCATGGGTACGCCTCACCAGATTAGTAGCAGCAAATATCTCCACCTCCCGGCGATAATTAGTACTCTCTCCCTCCCATAATATAAAAATATTTTTAACACTAATGTAGTGTCAAAAACGTTTTTATATTATGAAACGAAGTGTCAAAAACGTTCTTATATTATGAGACGGAGGGAGTACGTAACTGCATCCACGCCACCGTGAATCTCGCACCCTTACTGTTATAGCACCAAGAACAAGAAGAATTGATCAGACAATGAATGTGAAGGTTATAATGGTGACCAATCGGGCGGATACTAGATCCTGCTCTGTTGCGTCCAGGAAGGCTGGACAGGAAAATTGAGTTCCCTCTGCCGGACCAGAGGCAGAAGAGGCTTGTTTTCCAAGTAAGTTTCTTTGTAAATACTTCTGTCGTATGCACTTGCGGTCATTGCCTTATGTTTGGAAAGATGTTATTGATAGTCCTTGTTTGGAGAGTCTTTAAAAGAAATTGATAATTCTTGCACTTGCAGTCATTATCTTTAGAGCAGTACATGGCTCTCAAACACTAATCTTTAAAATAAATTGGTATTTAACAAGGCACGTCTTTTTGTGGCACATATTATGGATAAATTAACCTAGAGCTCCAATTAACTAAGTGATAATTGGTTTTATGCCCCTAGTTGTGTCCCACTCGACAGGATTGCTCCTAATTTTTAAAAGCCAGCGGTTCTGTCCAACCCACTTTGGTCGTCTTGTGCTTTTGTCCTTTGACTGTTTTACCATCACTTTGAAAACTTCATAACTAATTCGTACTAAATAAGAAAAATGCAAATAAGATACCAAAATATTTGGAAAAACATTACATGTATGTCAATGTCACTTGCATTCATGACAAAAGTGTTGGTAAGTGCCCATCCGAGTTTTAGCTCTTATCACACCACCATGAACAGTAAGATATTAGAAAGTTCACAAAAATCCAAAACAATTTGGTGTCAAAGAATGACAAATGTTTTCAGTGCTTGCCAAGTTTCATCAGGGAATGACATTTGTGGAAGTCGTGGCAAAAAAAAAATAGATTGTTTTTTTTGCCATGACTTCCACAAATGTCATTCCCTGATGAAATAGATTCTTTTTTTCCATGACTTCCACAAATGTCATTCCCTAATGAAACTTGGCAAGCACTAAAACATTTGTCATTCTTTGACACCAATTTTTTTTGGATTTTTTTGAACTTTTTAAGATTTTACTGTTCATGGTGGTGTGATAAGAGCTAAAACTCGGATGGACACTTACCAACACTTTTGTCATGGATGCAAGTGACATTGACATACAGGTGGTGTTTTTCTGAACATTTTGGTATCTTATTTGCATTTTTTCGATTTTGTATGAATCAGTTATGAAGTTTCCAAAGTGACAGTGAAACGGTCAAAGGGCAAAAGCACAAGACGACCAAAGTAGGTTGGACAGAACTGTTGGCTTTTGGAAATTAGGGGCAACCCTGTCGAGTGGGACACAACTAGGGGCATAAAACCAATTATCCCATTATCTAATTAGTTGTAAGCTTGCATTTATGAACTAATGGAAATCTTAGTTTATTGATACTTTCTGAAATTATTGCACCTTATAATTATGACGACCTCCTTTCTTTACAGGTTTGTACTGGTAAAATGAACTTGAGCGACGAGGTTGATTTCGAAGATTATATGTGTCGAGGCCGGATAAAATCAGTGTTGCTGATGTGAGTGTCATCTCACTATGTTAAACAGTCTTTTGATCTTTGCTCATACTACTGCAGCATAAGAAATTTCATTTCCTCAGATTAGTTGGTTCGTGATAAGGATTCCATAAATCATCAATTATTGAAACTTAATCCATTATAAGCTCCAAAGAGTAACATCGAGTCATTTCTTTTTCAGATCACTGCAATTTTGCCAAGAAGCTGGCATGATGCTGTCCGATAGAATCGGTATGTTATCCTCCCAAAGAACTTTGAGAAGGGTTACCGAACGAACGTCAAGAAGCCTGAAACAGACTTTGACTTCTACAAATGAGGCAACCAAGTGTTGAAAAGAGAATGCTTTGTTTTCAATCAAGTCCTCTGTATATGCTGCTAGTGTTAATTGTAACCCTACATATTCCTTCAGTCCTTGCTCAATTTGATTTTTGGTGCTCCGGTTCGGCTTGCTTACTACTCCCTCCGTCCCGTAATGTAAGATTTTTATTAAGTTTTGGTCTGTTTGATCGTTCTGGCCAGTGAGGGACAGGTACAGTAATGATCATATTTATGAGCCCTATGACCATTAGAGGTGACAGAATGCCTCCCAACAAGGAAGATGTGGTTCCAATCTCATTTGCCAATGGTGCCTGTACTGTTCTGATGCTTCTATGTTTACAATAACTAGTATTAGTATACGAATATAGTACATGCACATGCAAAGCACTACAACTAATATATGTACTCCCTCCGTTCTAAAATAAATGACTCAAAATAGATGATTCAACTTTGTACTAACTTCTATTTTGGAACGGAGGGAGTAGATAGTACACACACATGCACGGTACCGTCTCCATAACTCCATCCCCAGATGAACGGCGGGTCAATTCCATCGATTCCGTATCACGAGCAAAGGCTGCTGCATGCATCGGCAGCAAGCTAGCCAGCCAGCGTACGTGCAGCTGCTTTTTTTTTAGAAGAACAACACGCTTTATTTCATATCATAATGTTTTGCGGAATACAAAGGTGGTCCGGAGGACCGTTGAGCCACACATGACGGCCGATATCTAAGGTAGTGGCCATCCTCGCTAAATTATGTGCCTCGCTATTACTAGCGCGTTGCTCGTGAACGAACTCACAGCTAAGGAAACTCGACTTCGTCTCATGTATATCATTTAAGATCATGCAATATTCTCCTCGGTGCACTTGGCTTTTCAGGTCGTTGATGACTCTCAGACAGTCGGATGCTATACGCACTTTGGTGACGACCATATCTTCTGCCAAAGCTAGAGCCTCTCTACATGCATAAGCCTCAAGCGTTGCAGGCTTGGTTACTCCCTTGAAGACTAGTGCAGAAGCGCCAAGAAACTGTCCCTCTGCGTTGCGACAGATCACACCCACGGCACCAATATTTGATGACTTCGCCACAGCCCCGTCAGCATTCAGTTTGGTCTCTCCTGGTGAAGGCGGTATCCATCTAGGCGCTGATGTACTAGCAGCTCCACTAGTGTTCTTGATCTTTTGCTTTTTGGCTGGCAGTTCTCTCAACTCTTGTAAATAGCGTTCAATGAACAAATGCGTGGACAGTGGACTTTGAAATTCCTGCTCATGAATAGCCTTGCGGCGCGCCCACCATATCGCCCATAGGGTGGTAAGAACAACAACAAACCTGTCTTGGCTCAACGTATTACAGAGACCATGCAGCCATAGCTTCGGATCAGACGTCTCATCGCCGTATACAGGTAGCAGTGAATCATCATCATCGTCTCGGAGGGACCACACGCTCTTTGACATATTACAGTCTAGGAGGGCATGTCTCCAAGTATCGCATGCAGCTTGGCAGATCGGACGTACTGCCTCCTTTGACATGTGGCGGCGTTGTCTCTCTTGGCCAGTCGGCAGGGACGCCCGAGCTAGGCGCCATGCAAAAATACGGAGCTTGGCGGGAACCTGGATACCCCAAAGCTTCTTCCAACTACTCTCCTGCTGAAAAGTGTTTGACGGATCGGTTCCTCCAGTAAGCCACTTCTCCCGCCTCATTTTTGTCTCCATGATGATCTTGTAGCAAGAACGAACAGAGAACACTCCTGATTTCTCATATTGCCATGCATAGAAATCACATTGATTTGTGTGGCTGAGAGGGATTTGGCGCACTATCTCAGCATCCATCGGAAGCAAATGTTCAGTCAATGCTTGCTCATCCCAAGTTCTTTCCACTTGTGATATAAGGTCTGCAACTTTCTTTGGAGGGTTTGGAGAGATTTCACTGATTGGGCGCATGTTATAATCTCTAGGTAACCAATTATCATTCCAGATGTTGGTGTTCTCACCGTCTCCAATACGCTTAATCAGCTCCGTGCGCAAGATATCCCTCCCTTCGCAGAGAGAGCGCCAAATTTGTGATGGCCGAGACTCCACTTGGGCTGAAAGAATGTCTGAAGCTGGGAAGTAAACCGCCTTAAGTATTCTCGCGCTCAGAGTATTGGGGTCACAAAGAATCCTCCATACCTGCTTGGCAAGAAGTGCTAAGTTAAAAATCTCCATATCTCGGAAACCTAGACCTCCCTTGTATTTTGGCATACACATAGATTCCCATGAGACCCATGCTATTTTCCTTTCTCCTGCCTTGCTATCCCACCAGAATTTGCGTATCAATGAAGTAATGTGCTGACATAAACCCCTTGGTAACTTAAATAGAGCCATGGAGTATGTGGGTATAGCTTGCACCACCGACTTAATAAGCACCTCCTTGCCACTTCCCGCTAGGCACTTTTCCATCCAACCCTGAATATTCTTCCAAACTTTGTCCTTTAGATAGGAGAACACTCCATTCTTTGCTAGTCCCACATCAGATGGTAGCCCCAAGTATCTCTCACAGATGGTCTCTTTCTGGACTTCAAGAATAGCTTTAATTATCTCTCTTTGGAACACAGGACATCCCTTACCAAAGTAAATGGAAGATTTGTCATGGATAATACGCTGACCTGAAGCTTGACAATACGAGCTCAAAATTTCTTTAAGTTTCGAGGCATTCTCCACAGTAGTTTGGCTGAAGAGCAAACAATCATCCGCGAACAAGAGGTGGTTTACCTTCGGTGCCGTGGCAGCAATTTGGACGCCCTCAAACAACCCCTCACTGCTTGCTTTCTTTAACATGCATGAAAGTCCCTCTGCCGCCAATAAGAACAAGTAGGGAGAGATGGGGTCCCCTGCCTGATGCCTCTGGAACGGTGGAATTCATTACTCTGCCCTCCATTAAAGAGTAGAGAAAAAGAAACTGAAGTAACCCCTCTCATAACCTGACGCACAAACAAATCGCAGAAGCCCAACTTTTTCATAATAGCCTCCAAATATACCCATTCCACACGATCATATGCTTTCATCATGTCGAGCTTGACAACACAATGCCCATTCTTCTTGCTCCTGTTGTTCTTCATAAAGTGAAGGCACTCATATGCAGTAATAACATTATCGGTAATTAGATGACCGGGCACAAAGGCCGACTGCTCTTCAAAGATAATATCCGGGAGAATCTGCTTCAGTCGGTTAGCAAGTACTTTGGATGCAATTTTAAAAATCACATTGCACAAGCTAATAGGCCGAAACTGAGACAGTAAAGTGGGGTTTTGTACCTTAGGAATAATAACAATGAACGTCCTATTAATCTCCTCAGGGGAGTCTTCTCCCTTCAAAACACGAATCACAACCTTGGTCACCTCTTCACCGCATAAATGCCAGTACTTCTGAAAAAAGTGAGTTGAAAAACCGTCGGGTCCCGGTGTCTTAGTGGGAAACATTTGAAACATAGCTCTCTTCACCTCTCCTTCTGTGATGTATTTTGATAACATATCATTCATCGAGCTTGTAACCTTACAAGGTACGTGAGATAGCACCTCTTCCATTCCAATGACTCCTTCTGATGCATACAAATTTTCATAAAACTCCACCGCCATTCGCTCAAGTTATGTTGGGTCATTACAAACAGTCCCGTTAGGTCGCGTCAAACTCTCTATACGATTCTTCCTTCGCCTGCTGGACGCCTTATGGTGGAAAAATTTCGTATTCTGATCACCTTCAAGAAGCCACTGAATACGCGCCCGTTGACGCCACATTACTTCCTCTCTAAACCGCAACTCGATAATGCGTTGTTCAACTTTGATTTCCTCACGTGAGGCAGCAATCCTAATTGGGTCCTCACGTAGCTCACCCAGCCTTCTTCTCAGGATCCTTAACTCTGCACGCACTGAACCAAAAGTGGTTGATCCCCATCCACTCATGGCCGCAACCATGAGCAGCAACTTGTCTCTTATCTCATGTACTGATGTGGCAGTCGAAGCCCCCCATACTTCCTGTATCATTGCATGAAAACCCTCATGCCTTTCCCACATAAGCTCATACCGGAACGGCCTCTCCTTGCCAATCCGCTGGTTGTGCGCCTCCATATTGTTAAGGAGAAGAATAGGTGAATGGTCGGATTTGATGGCATGCAGATGGCGTACAGATGCCAAAGGAAATAAAGAGCTCCAATCCGCTGTCGCCACTGCTCGGTCAAGTCTGACCCTGCAAGTGGCACCATTCTGCACTTTACGTTCGAAAGTCCAGTCGAGACCTGTGTAGCCCAAGTCACACAACTGACATATATCGACCACCTCTCTGAATGCATATATTTGTCCCACATCCCGCTCATTCGGGCCAAACTGCTCTTCCCTTCGCAAAACCTCGTTGAAGTCCCCGATACACAGCCACGGAAGATCACTATCTGCCTTCAAAAATCGCATCATATCCTAGGTTTTATATCGCATGCTCCTATTCGCCTCCCCATACCAACAAGTTAGGCGCCATGGATCTTTCCCATTCTCCTTAACCTCCATATCTATATGATATTTAGAGAAATTCCTTAGTTCCAGCACCAAAGGCCGCTTCCAATACATACACAGACCGCCACTTCTCCCCGAGCTGCCCACTCCGTAAGCATTGTCATACCCTAAAGTTTTTGCCAAACCCTCCATGCGATTCTTTGCAATATGTGTTTCCACAACACAAAGGACCGCCGGCGCACTCTCCCGCGCAAGGTCGCGCAGCTCATTAACTGTCGCGGGGTCACCCAACCCGCGACAGTTGCAGCATAGGATCGACATTAGGCCCGGCGGTCCTCCTTGAAGGAGGCCGCCGATGTTGCCAAGTTTTGTTCTGAAACTTTTTCCGCTTCCAGACTGCTAGCTTCTGCCTTTGCTTCCAAATAAGCATACAACTGACTAATCTCGGCATCATGCATAAACACATACTGACTTTTCGCTTCAACATAAGTATGTGCCTCAGCCTTCCACGTTCCACCAGGATCCCCATTGCCGGGACACAAGAATTTCCGCATGTGCAAAAACGAATGCAACTGGCTAATCTCGACGGCATGTATAAGCACAGGCAAGCTTCTATCTTCACTAAGAGTACGTGTCTCAGCCAGCCAACAAGGAGATTCCGGCGGCTGATCCTTGCATGCGGCCACACCTCCGATCATAACTTCTATCCTCAGTCCTCACGCCCAGACGACGGTTCGTGGCTGCCAAGTATTCCTTCCCCGTTCCAGAGGCCGAGCTCGAACCTCCAGCTATGGTGCTCCGCAACATCCGATCCCATCTGGGCCGAAACCAACACCCTAGACACGTGCAGCTGCTGAGCATGCAAGCCAGCCAGCCAGCGTGCATGCACCATTCGGCCTTCACGAGGCCGAAGACCTCTTGAGTCTTCACGCTCCAGAAGTCATCCCTTCGGCCCAGGCCGTCTGGTCTTTGGCCCAAACAAAACTGAAGAGGGCTCTTCGGCCTAGGCAATGCCGACGGGGTCATATAGTTGTAATTTATGAATCAGGTTATATATATTATCGAAATTTGTTATAAAAAATATATATGCCTTTTAGAGTATAGGTTTACTTATTTTGCTTCATATGTAGTCTATACTGAAATGACTTTAAAGACTTATATTTAGGAATGGAGGGAATATACCTTGCATCCCAAGCCATGCTTAAGTTCTTGAGGCTAGAGATCAATCAGCTCCCCGGAATAGTGCCAGAAGGCATGTTCAATATGTCTAGGTTGCAATTCTTGTACCTCTTTAGCGACAAACTTATCGGAGCGATTCCGAGCAATTAAAGTATGAGAGCCTCCCAATGTTGCAAGACTTTTCCCTAGATAATAACAACTTCTTTGGTAGGTTCCCAACAGGGCTTGCATCTGTTAGATATATCGCTGGAGCATCTATTAGATATACTAGCAAAAATGCCCGTGCGTTGCAACAGGAGAAAAAATAAATCTTAATCTTCAATAGGCATGACCATATTTTGCTGCATCATCGAGACACACTATCACTCTCAACTTAGTAAAAAAATTAACAATTTTTTAAATCATGAATATTTTTTTAAACTCATGCACATATTTCAAATCATAAACATTTTTCAAATTTATGAACATTTATACAAATTTGCAAGTATTTTCTGAAATCAATAGCATTTTCTGAATTTATGAACATTTTATATATTTGCAATCATTTTTTAAAATTGTGAGCATTTTTTTAAACAATTTTTTGAGGAACATTTCTAGAATCGATGGACATTTTATTGAAAATTGGTGGGATAATTTTTTAAATTCACAATTTTATTTATTTAATGAACTTTTTTTAATTGGACGAACATTTTTTGGAACAGCAAACATTTTGTGAATGAATAAACTTTTTTGTAAGCCGCGATCAGTTTTTGAATTTTTAGGATATTTTACCATTCATGAACATTTTTGAATTCGCGAAATTTTGTTCAATTTCATAAACATTTTTTAATACACGAACTTATTAAAAAATCATGAACTTTTGATTTCCCGAACATTTGTTTTCAATATTTCGGACATTTGTTTAAATAGACAATTTCTGTAAGTGCACGCCTATGTGTTGTAAGTTCGTGCGGGAGAAACAAACATGACCATATGTTGCAACGGGAGAAACAAATATCACACACACACCTAGTATAACCCATGTAAGTGCACGCCCTTCGTTTCAACATTGCGTCTCACCTCTGTTGGTCATTGCTACAGAACACCAAATGTTTTTCATGCCAGAGCGGCTACCCAACTGATCAAGCAACATGACGAGAATGAAGCAAACATTTACTCATTTTAATGTTTTTATAAACCCAAGAAACGGTTTTTTATTTTATATACAGAAGGAACAAACAAAGAATAGTAAGAAGAGATCTCACATGGTGATTGGCTAGCATGAAGTAGTAGATGCCATGGACAGAGACCTTGATTATGCCCTCCACTCACTCGATTGACGAGCATCCACCGTCGCCTTCACCCTCCGTGATAACCACGCATGCCAATTCCCTTTTGCTGTTGTGACCCTCCCCTATGTCGCTTCATCTAGCGGCTCATCCACTATTCTTCGCCTCCTCCGGGGTGGTGCATTTAAGGGAAGGATTAGGGAAGATTCGACACCCATCAAGAGTCCTAATTGTGAGAGAGAATGTATGGAAGGATTGGTTTCCTAGAATACGACTTGGACATAGATATGAATGTCAGGCGACGAATGTAATTATGTAATTTAGTGGAAGGGTAAATCCGTCTTATGCACATGACGGAAGAGAAGAATATCACCTCCCATTATCAGCAGGTATAGCAAAACGGTCCGTGCATCCCAACGGATACAAAATCAATAAATACGTACGGTCCGTGCATCCCAACGGATACAAAATCAATAAATACGTGCTTAGAATTGTTTAAAAAACCATCAAACTACTTTGCAAGCAGCAAAACAGTAGGAGTACTCAAAAATATGTTTTCTATGCCATATTGAAGGACCAATCTCATAACTAACAAAATCTGTTCTTTCTAATTATTAGCTCATGCTGAAACACATAACAAAATCTGTTAATTTTCTACATAAAACAAAAGGCAGTGTGGCTACAAAGTTGCAGGTTGAGGATCAGCATCATATTCTGAAGTTGTTGATGGAGCATCATGTGTCGGGATGTCCCTGAGGGAGAGTATCACTATGTCAGCCATAATATTTCTAGGTTCATATAGAGGCAAGGATAAGAGCCGTAGTATGATTAGAGAGGAAAGAAAAGGCTTCCATGAAAATACAATGTAATGCATATTCATCAAGAAGTAACATAATTAAAATCACTACATTAGATCATAGTATGATGAACCATTTATGCCGAGATACACGCGGAGCAACACATAGATGAAAGTCAAATCTAACAATATAGGAATGATCAGATCTCCACCCAAAGCAGGATTTGGTACATTTGGTCCCGAAGGAAATCCCAGATTAACCAGTGTGGTGTGGTAGATAGTTGTTTACATGAACTGACAGAAGTATACCAAGTAACAAAGTTAGTTATTTACAGCCAAAGTTCAATGCCTCCAAACCAAAGCTTAACTCCTAACAGGAAATGTCTCCAAATATTGTGGCCAAACCTTAACTCCTAACAGGAAATGTCTCCAAATATTGTGGCCAAACCTTGGAACCTAAAAAAATGGAGAGAAAAACGAAATCAGGAAATGCAACAGACAGGAAGTCACATAGGATAAAACTATCTCATTGCACCTGACATATACAGTACTGCTAAGAAATTTCATTATCAGTTATTTTGTAGATTTTTTTTATAGAATTAGCTCACTGATGAGAGCCAACTGAAACTTTGCTGAAATACAATTTGATGTGATAAACTTTTTTACAATAGTTAAAGTCGAATGTGCATATATACTTAAGCATGTACTGTGTCAAATATATATCTTCAGAACCGGAGAATCAGCATGCATGTCATCTGCTATTTTTCTAATAAAAATGTTTCCGTACCATCCATCGTCTCAACCTTCTGAATCCAACTAATCCAAGCTCGCCATCGCCATCAATGGCACATCCAGCTCATGAAAGGATAAATAGCAATAAAACATTTATGCACCACTCGTGTGTGTGTGTACATAACAATGGAATAGAAAACAATGAAAATGTCTCATTCATCTGCTTCCTACTGAACCAAAGTGTGCTCCTCCGAGAAACAATCACCAAAATAACATTTAAAATTAGTGAAGGATAATGCTACAATTTTCAGATTGTCGGCAGAGAGGTTAGAGCTATCATCGTGACAATGTATTGCCAGATAAATCAACTACTTAAGTGTAATTATATAACTTCTATTGCATTACCCCCAAAAAATAGTATAGCAAAAAGGCATGGATTCAAAAACTTCTCCAAAATCATCTACTGGGAAAATAAATCAGAAAGACAATGTCTGTCATATATACACACAGGGGGGTCTAGAAGAAGAAAAATCGGATCATCTGTAGGTGATATACCTTTGCAGAAGGACAACCTTAGAGGTACACTAAGTAGACTTCAAAGTGTGTAAACTGATCTAATAGGTGAAAGTTTAATTCAACAAATATGGCAATCACTAACTGCCCTATAGTCAAGAGATTGTATCACTAAGCTGCCCCTTCTAAGCAATAATGGTAGCAGTTGCTTGCAGGGTGAGAAAGGTTAACTTTCCGATAAGCAGACATTCTTGATTATGATCAAAACAATAGCCTTGTTATATTACCTGGCGATATTGGGTGACTGAAACTTAAAGTCCACTAAGAAGTAAACATCACAAGTTGCAGAACAGGACCAGGCTTGAATTTCCAAACGTTTATCAAATGATCGAAAAGTCCACTTTGAGACGCTATCGTCTGCAGCAGAGCAGTATAGTCAGAAGCAAAAAAACGCAACTAAGCAATCATGAAGGGAAAAAGACCAGAGTACTACAGAGAACTGCCAATATTACTAATTAATACTGAAGCTAAAGAAGCACCCTCTAGATTGACTATAGTCAGATTAACAAAGTTGATAAGTAGACTTTCATCAACTAACAATATACAGTATTTATGAGAACAAAGATAAAGAAGTTACCACGCTTGTTATAGAAGGATAGAAGTTCTCACATTACTTGAAAACAAAGAGGCAGATCTACACTGCTTATTATGGTGGTGCAGAAGTGCCAGTTAATCAGATAAAAAAATATGTATCAGAACTGTTATAGCTTTATAAGACGAAATTGGATGACACTTCCTTCAGTATTTACTGTGCCAAAATATTTACTCTGACCTCGAATGGCACTCACGAAGAAATCTTGAACTATGAAACCATGTGAGCACGGTCTATGTTACCGTAAAGGACAAAGAATAAAAAATATACAAAAAGGAAATGACATTTGTACAGTAAGGAAAACTAACCATGAATAGATGAACCTTAAGGCACACAATGGGAATAAGACAGGAGTTTGTTCAGTAGATTTACCATTGGGCAAAAATGTTATTAGTAGGCTTAAGACACACGCATGAGGCATAACAGATAATGAATGCCAGAACATGGCATCATAAAAAATGCACAGAATAGGCCGAGCCCTGACTCAGGTAACAAAGAACATGGGATATATTATTCTCCCTCTTTATGCCAGATTGTTAGTCCAGCATCCAGTATTGCTGCTAGCTTTGGAAAAGTGAACTCAAGAAAACTTTCTGAGTACAAAGCAGAAGATCTTGCAGCAGCTCCAGTCAACTCTTTCACGTACAATACTGGGTAGGTACTAGGTACTTTCTCCAGACATTCGAACTACCATGCGCCACTATGAAGTACTCTCTAGTGTGCATATATTTCTTCTCAAGATAGCCTACTTTGTGGCTAATTTATCAGGCCAAAATAGTGTAGACTGGCCCTATATCGGCAAGGTGATGATGATAGCAGTTGTGGTTGCAGACACACATGAAAGATATGTCTTTTTCAAAATGACAGAACCGAATTTAGATGTGCATGAGATCAGGCATACCTCACATGGAGCATGGGTGGTCCATTGATGTTGGTAGAACGGCGAGATTGTACGACAGCTTATGGAGTACGGGCAGCCTGCGGAGTTGGTAGAACGGTGAGACTGTATAGAGCTATGTTCGAAACTTGCGGCATGACGATGAGCCAAATAGCTGCAGATTATCCCAGAGAGTTAGAACACACACAAAACACAAAATTATTTAACCTTGCAATTAGAATCCAAAGGGTTCAGTGATGTCTTTTCCCTTGATGATAGATTCAAAATATCTGGATATAAATTGGGCACTATTTATTATTAGATATAGATTGATTGATGAGATTGTAGCAATAACAACAACAAGCAGTAGCAAGCTACATCTCTGTTCTCTATCTAAATGTGCATCAATTAGTAGCATCATACATCTATCTAAATGTGCAGCAATCAGTGTCCCTCCCTCCCTCTCTATCATCTCTCTGCTTTCTCTCTCTTCCTCATCTATCTCTCTTATTTTTCTCCACAAGAGCAGATCAGCATCGAACTCTGTCTCTCCTCTGTTCTCTACCAGCAGCAACCAGCAGCAGATCCAGCAAGCCCTCAATCTAAATATGTGGCAATTAGCGTCTCTCTCTGCTCTTTATCGCTCATCTCTCTGCTCTCCCTCTTCCTCACCTATCTCTATCTCTCAAGCAGCAGCGGCCAGCATGCCCTCTGCTCTCTCCCTAAAGCAGAAGCTCATCCCTTCAAGTGCCTCCCCACCTTCAGCCACGGCGCCGCTGCCGCCGCCCCTGTATCCACTCATCGATGGCGCCATCTCTCCCTCCCTTAGATTCTCAAATTGCTTGGATGTGAAAGAAAATGGAGGGAGGGATGAACCTGCGCTGGTCGCTGACGCCAGGACAACACCTCCTTCGCGTCGCCCGTCAAACCACTGCCCCGGCCCCGACGCCGTGCTACCGCGCCCGCGCCCCGGCGAGGCGGCCTCCATCCTTCCAAGCAAGCACGCCGACGGCCATGTCGTCCTCCGCCGCGACGCCTTGCCCAAAGCGAGCACGCCGGCCGCTTTATTGTCCTCCGCCGCAATGCCTCGCCCCGTTCCCCATTCCTGGGCTCCGGCGCGGGCGCGGACGGAGGCGAGCACGCGGGCGTGCGCGGACAGCAGCGACGGCGGGAGCTGTCGTCCTCTGCTCCGGCATCCTCCATCCTCCCCCGCGACGCCACTGCCCCGCCTCGCCGCGCGCCGTCTCTGCAGCACCTGCCCCGCCTCGCCGCGCCGTCTCCGCAGCACCTGCCCCTCCTCGCCGCGCCGTCTCCGCAGCACCTGCCCCTCCTCGCCCCGCCGTCCCCGCAGCCCTCAAGCCGTCGCCGTCACCGTCGCCATCGCCATCTCCAGAGAAATGGATAAGACTACGAGGACAGCGGATGCAAATCTAATGAATACAGGGGGTTCTCTGCAAAATGTAACGTTACAAAAAGACTTACTAAAACAGGGACTGCGGGTTAATTTCATATAAACTGAGGGGCTTTTATGCAAAATCGCGCGCGACGACGGACGACAGAAACTCAATTCTCTTTATTATTACTAGCAAAAGGACCCGTGTGTTGCAACGGGAGAAAAGGATTTCTAATCTCCAATGGCCATGACCATATTTTGCTGCATCAGCGAGATACAGTATCACTCTCAATTTCAAGAAATCATGACATTTTTTTAAACTCATGCACATATTTGAAATTGTAAATATTTTTTGAATTTGTGAACACTTTTACGAATTTTCGAACCATTTCTAAAATCAAGAACATTATTTGATTCATGAACATTTTATACTATTTTCATTTTTTTTAAAGGGTCAACATTTTTTAAAATAATTTTCTTGAATCGGTGAACATTTCTAGAATCGATGAACATTATTCTGTAAATTGGTGGAACAATTTTTGAAATCCACAAACATTTTCTGAAATGCATGACCATTTTTGAATCAACGAACATTTAATGAATGAATAAATTATTTTGTAAGTCATGAACAGTTTTTGAATTTTAAGGATATTTTTCCATTCATAAACATTGTTTGAATTGCAAAATTCTGTTCAATTTCATTACAATTTTTTAATAAATAAACTTTTTAAAAAATCATGAACATTTGTTTTCAAAATTTGGAACATTTTTTGAATAAGCAAATATTTTGTTTACAAAATCAAGAACATTTTTTGACTTGACAAACATTTGATGATTTATTAAACATTTTATTTCAAAATTCTCATTTTTAATTTTCGGACCTTTTTTGAATTCCCTAATTATTTATGATGTATATTGACAATATAGTAACTTCTGCCAAGAAAATAATTCTAGTAAATCATACACTTGCACTCACCTTCGTGCAGTATTTTTTTCTGTTCGTGCTATACATCGCCTTGTACATGTTCACATTGTGTTCTTTTTATATGAAGGCAATCAGGTGTTGCTTCCATTGATTAAGGAGAGTGTTCAGTACATTGAAATGCAGTACAAGGAAAGGTCAAAATACAAAGAAAATAAAGAACTCGGGTTCAAGAAGATTATTTAGTATTTACAGAGTATAATTTTGCTTGCTCGAAGCTTGCTGCAATTGAAAGAAATACACATATAGCTTGTTCTCTGCGAAACTTTGCAAGGCATCAACGCTATCCGTTCAACAATTTATCTCCACCCAACAAAGTAGTATACTCCTGTGGTCCTACCATGAATTTTAAAATCTGTAGAGAGCCGCATGATTGTTTAGTATTCCAAAAGAATTAAGAGCGTGTCTGGTTGGCATCCACGCCACCTCACGCCTGGCCTGGGCGCTCCCTGAAGTCTGCCTGGCACTTGTTTTGTTCGTGTCCTGAGAGATAGAATGCATGCCTGGCCTGGCTCACGGAGGCCTGTGATTAGCCTGGTAAAGTTGAATAAAAAATAGGAAAAAAGATGGATAGCTCAGGCAGCTGGATTAGCCTGGCCCTAGGCGTCCTGTTTCTTTCGCCTGGCCCGTGCCGCACGATGCCTGGCTCCTACTTAAGATTTTTTTAATCGCTAAATGACAAAGCAGCACTGCAGCAGGGCAACAACATGCCAGGGATGAACCAAACGCATCGATGCCAGGCTAGCCTGGGCAGGCGGGAAAAGGCGACCTCACCAGGCCGACGCCAGGCACTGGAAATTTCCAGGCAAGCAGCCCAGGGTGGGAACCAAACATCTTCTAAATGCGGCATGGTAATTTAAATTTTGAAACATGCTTTTGCATACGCAATGACGATATGCTCCATTATATCCATTGAAATAGTGACAAACTGGTTACTGCAGCCTGTTCAAAAAAAAGGCAATGAATTCTTAGCTCAAGTGTAGGATCAGAAAAATGAGACTGACATCCACTGATGGGATAGTAGGCAAGATGAATATGTGTTGCTTCTGTTGGAACTAAATCCTTAGCCATGGCATGCATCATCAGTTTACTTACATTATGAGGAAAAATATTAAAAGCTTTTGGCATAAAAACCTGCATATATTTCTCACTTCTACTGGAAAAACATGTCTAGATGAGCATTATGTCTGTGCAAAATTCAGCTAGCAGCAGCGATAGCAAAATTGATCTACCACAAAGTTCAGCTAGCACCAGCAATGGCAAAATTCAGCTAGCAGTGAAGCACCACATCATCGCTATCTCATTCTCCTTATCACAACCCGACCGAGGCCGTGGCAATGGAGAGAGCAAAAATCGCAAGGGCCTACCCAATAAGTATGACTCAAAACCAGCACAGGTCCCCATCCCATTTTTTAATAGGACGCGGTTCAAGCACACTTTCCTCAGCTACATGTATAAAACTACCATCAAGGCTACCAGACAACACATAAGCTCCTTTTCTGGAACATCACACATGTCTTGTTAAGAGGAAATGGGCAATAGCACCACCAAGTAAATCAATCTCGAAGAAGAAATAAAGTTTCCAGACGTGTTTACTGAACTGTGTTACACTAAATGTACGTCAGGTCCCTTCTCTATAGTTTCATATTGGATAACAATGATGTCCTACGATCATCAAAATGGTGAGGTTAATTTACAAAAACTAACAATTTTTGTTATGATGAAACCTTCTAACTGCATCCAAAGGTTGAGATCAAAGCAAATACATGATCCTCGTTCATACAGTGAACTTTTGACAAGAGGTGCCACATTTGGAGTTTGTGTCAGCCACACACACGATACTTTCTGTGGTACAACCTTTGCTATATCTGGAAAATGTAGAATAAAAAAAAATCTAAGTACCTGTTTTACTTTGGTTTTCCTGATACAACTGATGAATCCCAGGACACCAGCACACATATTGTCTTCACATTCATTCTCTTTCAATGTTAATAGATGTCCCAAAATTTGTATTCTAAGTTCATACCAATCCTGTAGATTCACCATTTTTCTAAACGAATAAGATTTGCATCACATGTGTAAAAAATAATGATTTAAGTACTACAGGATATGCCCAACATCAAAGAGTTCTTTTTCCAGTTAGCTGACTATGATATCCTGTAGTTTACAAAAAGCTCACATATCTAGTTCAAAGGAGTAGCTCTTCAAAATTGAGCAGTGGCCTAAAAACTGAAATATTTGGTATGCTTTCAGAGCTGGTGACTTGCTAACTTCCTTCTGTTATCTAATTTCTGGGCATTGGCATACTGGCATGATAAAGACATGGTGACTTTGCTATAATTAAATACATGTACCCGCGTGATTCTACAGGAAAAATGCAAGGAATGCCCACCAAGTGCATCGCTGCAAGCATGGGAGTTCCTTGCCTCTCCAGCGACTACCATCTGAATCTTCAATCCGTCAAACTTCAATACCTACATGAGGAGGCTTAAGTTTTCAAAATAAAATGGAAGGTCAAATTCAAGCAATTATTAAGCAATGCTATAACTCAACTCACACTGAAGTTGGAGGATCTCCTATCGAGACGAAGCTTGCATTCAGAAGACGTGCCATCATACACATCAATTACAAATATACCAGCTCCCTTCCACGCAAAACTGCATCTGACATGGTCGAATTGGCTGAACATTTCGTAAATGAAGAATCTGAGTGCTCGCAGTTGTTCGTTTCTGTAGAGCCATCATCACTGGTAACATTTAGATCTTGCACGGGATCACTAATCTTTTGCTTGACAAGGCGAGAGATTTATTTGGCTGCAGTCCCATCAAAAAGCAACAACCTCAAATACCCATCAGCTCCAATCTTGCTCAGGTTGTTTTAATGACACCACTCAAGTGGCTTGCGGTCAAAGTGTAAGTCGACTGATGTTCGTCTTGCATCAGTGCTAAGCCACTCAGTACCGCCGACAGGGGGTAAAAAAGATAATGAAAAACACATGCCCTCATACTCTAAAGCTAAATAGTAATCTCTTCAATATTGAACACTGCTAAATACTGACCAAAGTTCCAAAGAGTAACCATTTTAATATGCCAGCTCCTTATTTGTGTGCCAAGTGTAGTATTAGAGCATCATTTCTAAGTTCTAACTAATGGGAGTCCTGAGATCCTCGGCGATAGATATACAGTTCGCCCAAGGTGTTTACAAAACAGACATAAAGAGGATTGTACAAAGGTTACGCTTATTGCTTAGTAGTGCTTTGACCTGAGGAGGGCCGTGCCACGGAAAATCATCCTGCAGGTGGAGAGACGCGTCTGGCGACGTACATGCTTGTCGATGTCCCCTTTTGGCGACTGACCTGAAAAGCACAACATCATTGTTATTTCATTGAACACGTTGAGAGCGCTAAGACTTTCAACGATCCAAGGTAAGATAGAAGCTAGCGATGTCACCTGCACTAAAAGCTAGTGCACGTGGAACTTGTAAGGCATAGAGAAGACTTGCCACTGCCTGTTTGTCTCCTGCTTGTGCGTCTCTGTTGTGTTCGTCTTCCGCTGCTGCTTCGTTGGAATCGTCACTGTCGGAGTCCTCCTGACGGCACGGTGACGCGGGCGAGAAAGCGGATGCGAGAGAAGGCAGCAGTCGCCCTACTCTTTTCCTCCCTCCACCAATCGCCCCTGCCATACGACCACCACCAGCGCTGGTCCTTCCCTCCACCATCCTCCGCTTCATCTGGCATGGGGAATATGCTCGAGGCTGCTTGTTTGCCTCCTGAAAATCCAAATCAGTGATTCCCTCACGAATCCCCTTCCAGAAATCAAGCGCCCAGCAATCCTTGCCCTCCCCAAGAGCGCAACTCTCGCGTGATTTCTACCTTCCCAAGTTGCGTAATATTTTGCCTCCCTAGTCCCTTATATGAGTCGCCTGACATTTCGATAGAGCCCCGATGCATTGGTACGTCGGCCGGCTTACTTCAATCCCAGCGGCGAGGCAGCAACGGGACCGTCCCTGTCCGTCCAAGAAAAACTTTGCCAACTCGGCAAGGACGCACGCACCAGGAGAGGAGTGCCGTGCCCCTCGCGCGCCTGTGCGTCCTGCCCGGCAGTGACTTAGACGCTGGTGAGGTCCTCGCTCCCGGACGCCTCTTCATTTTCTCCTCCTTCCTCTCCGTGCGCTATCCCACTCGCTGCTGCCGCCTAATGCGACGCCCGAGCGTAACGCCGCCTCCCCGCCATGGCTGCCGCCCCTCGCAAGCTTGCGCCGCCGTGGTCCGTGGCTTCGACGCCGGAGAACTCCTCGCTCTGGCCGACTCTCCATGTTTTCCTCCATCTCCACGCATGCCTCCCGCCTCGCTGTCGCCGCCTGATGCGGGCGCCCGAGCACAGCGCTGCCTCCCTGCCATGGCCGCCCCGGCAAGTCAGAAACTTCACCCGTCCACCCAGATCGAGCAGGGGGAGGCCGGCGGACGGGCGGATCAACGCGGGAGGCTTGGTGGTGGCCGGATCCGAGGCGCGGTGGAGCAGAGGATGCGGATCTGGGCAGTGGCGGCCGGATCCCGTCGGAGTCGTGGCCGAAGGCGGGCGGCGCGGCTGCCAGCGAAGCTCGGGGCGGCCATGGTGGCGCTGCAATGAGAGGGGGAGAGAGATGGTGAGAGGGAGGGAGGAAGGAGAGGGAGGAGGAGAAGGCAGGGGGGCCACGTGACCTGGTCGCGGCGGCGGTGATCTCCGATGAGGCCGGCCGGCGTGGCGTGGCGGCGGAGGAAGGCGGGGTCGGGGCGAGCGCGTGGCGCGGAGCCGAGCTCCCTGGCTCGGGCGCACGCGTTTCTGCCCCAAAAAGGACTGCGGGTTGAATAGAAACAAATACGGGGTCGTTTTTGTAAAAACAAAGCGTTTTGTTAGATACCCACTTAAAAGTAGGACTGCGGGTTCATTTCTGATAAACCGAGGGACTTTTTTGCAAAAAGGGCAGCGACGTACGACCAGAAGCGATCGGTGATTTATTAGTAGGTAAAGACTAGTAAACGTGCCCGTGCGTTGCAACGGGTGAAACAAAATGACTTTACAATGCGAGAAAATCACTTGATTTTACAATTTCACATATATCTTTGTTTAATTACCCATCTTCCGTCTAACCCCAATGCCGGGGTAGGTGGCCAGAGAGGCTTGCTGCACGCACACACCTGACACAACCAAACCAATTCCTAGCAACGATCCACCACAGCCTCTCACCCGGCAACGCTGATGCCGCCTTGTGGTGCACCAGTGGATTGGTGTTTGCGCTTGTTACTTTAATTTCTAAAACCAAGCATGTGATGTTATCGACTTGTTGACGACCAAGTTGTAGGTGCTTGACATGAACTCGCCATGCCTTATAAGCTTGACATGTTGTTATAATTAGTCTAGTGTATAACTTGACATGAATATAAAAAATATACAAACAGAGGGAAATAATTGTCCTGCTAGGTCACTATATTGAAAAATGTTGGTCTTTACAACTCGTCATGCTTCAAACAATGATGTGCACAGCAAGACCACAATCCAACTCATAACCAACAAACACACTCATTCATACTGAATCCAACATAACCAGGAGAAACAGAGAGACAGAGGATTCAATGTTCAGATGCGAACATATTGACAAGCATTGTAGATTCTTCGCCGAGTCCCCTATTTATGCCTTCTTCTCCTACCCAAAAAAGATGACGGTGCTTAGTTCTATTGGGTCAGCAGTATGGAGCCCGGCGTCTTCCGGGCCTTGAAGTCAGCGTGGGCACGGGACGCCTCCGGCAGCGGGTGGATGTGCTTCACGCGGATGTGCAGCAGGTCAGTATGTCACACAGCAGGAGCAAGACAAAATGTACCTTAAATATGTGGTGAACCAGCATATGGACAGTCATCCCCTTCAGCACGATAGCAGCCGCTGTGTGATCAATCAAAGGCGTGATGGGAACCAACATTGGCTGAAATAATCTGTTCTTTGGCATAAGAGCCCATCGGCTTGCCTGCGTACGCCACAACATCCCCAATGTTCCTGCCAGTCAGCCCGGGCCCTATGGCGGTCACCACACCAACAACTTCCATACCTGTTGGTTGAACAGATCATTAAGCTAGACAATAATCTAACAGAAACACTAATAACAGTGCCCATTGATAGAAGCAAACAACCCGATGCCATATAGTGTCACAGGATAACACAACAGAACACCAATTCTTCTTTAAGAAATAAAATAAATTGGAACATTTGGTCTTATGTTCAGTGAGCAATGATCTCGAGAATCATGCTTCTGGGCATCTAAAAGAGCGGACAACCAAACTTATGGTGTATGTATCAACTGAAATGTTTGTGCGTGGTTTGAGACATCTTTGAACCGGTAACTGAGATAATGTTGGTTTGGTTGGCAACTGGCCCGGGATAGATACATTTTCTTCGGTTTCATCAGCAACAGCAAGCTATCATCAATCGATCTAGTGAAATAATTGCAAGGTTTTTCATCCATACTGTACAAACAGGGGATCTAGTGAAATCAATTGGGCAAAGTACAAACTACTTGGGAGAAAAACAATGATATGGCTGTATGAACTGTATGGATAATATGACTGTATTAGGAGAAAAACAATGATATCAAAACAACATTTTTTTCCGCTAGATACATAACAGTGGAAGAACATCCAATTACTTCAGTGAACTACTTGGGAAGTAGTATTACTTTAGAGCTAGACATATTCAAGATGAAAGCATGTACACCAAAAAAATTTGTGACCAAAGCCAATAAAGCGTCAACATTTCGCGGATCCATGGACATAAGAACATAGTGGACTGATATCCACACACCTAATAACTTCATGCCCTTTAGTGTGCCATTTGCAAGAAATTCAGTAAAAGGATTATAAAGAGAGCTTAGCCATTCCACCTCTAGACAGTACAATCAGATCTTTAGCTTAAGCTTATTAACTGAACTGCAAGAGTAAACACGACACTCATGATAACAAATGAACATGTCAACCTACTTGCCTCACGGTGTACCGTGTACACCAAAAGCCAAAGCTGGTGAATGAATAAAACCTACGGGCAGCTATGATCAGTGTCACTAAATTAAATAGTCCAAATATTTGTCGTAGGTCAAAGTGGCGTCCGAAACCTTTGAGAATCTGCAGTTCAGACTTGAGAATATAGAACGACAAGACAGAGGTGCATGATACACCCAGGAAGATTTCGCTTCAGAGTTGCATCAAGGAAGAACTCAAAATAAAATCTGCACTTATATGGACAATATGACTATATTAGGAGAATAAAAATGTAGACACCGAACTATGGAGAAAAACTATCATGAGTAAATATCAAGAAGTATTTGTGCGGACAAATACGGTAGAATCATGTACAACAAACCAGGTTTGACTCAAATCAATTGCTTGGGTGTATCAATCTTGCATCTTTTCACTCTCCTTCTGCTCAAACATTAGCCTTACATATCTTCTCCAACCTAAATAAACAAAATTAGGAAATAGTTAGTCACTAACAATATTCAGAAAATTGACGGTAAAACAATCATGTTGATATGAAAAACACAAAATTGGACCGTAAGACAATAATACGCGTAGACTGGTCGGCGCCCATCATTACCGCTTCTTTCTTGGCGTCGCTGGACAGAAGCCCGTGTCGCTCGACCCACTGGTGTCGTTAGACATCGGCATTGTATCTCGCCATATCCCGCCTGGCATCTATATCCTCCCCACTCACGAATCAGTGGCAAAATCTGTGAGAGATGTTCTGCTAGACTGTAAGGGCTGAATTGGCTTATTTTAGTGAATTTGAACATTCTATGGGATGACACTCATGAATAATCACTGCCCATTAGGCCGTTACTGTCTGGTTGTTTGCTCGTGTGCTCATATTCAGTAATTTTAATTTACAAAATAGTCTATGTAAACTTGACCTGCAATTTAACTGTTCAAGGAGGTGTTTGAGGATTTCTGATGCCAATATCTTTAGATGGTAACCGGCTATGCACTCCTCATTTTCACTTGGAGTCGACTTCTACTAAGTATATGAAAGTGCATTTGTTTCTTATGGCTTGTGTTCTTTCTTCTTTAGAGGGTCATGGACATGGTTTTCTTCGCTGAGGACGTCCATCGTTTAGCAAGGTATTGTTGTACAGAACAATAACATAAACTGAATTTGTTAACCCAGTTGGCAGCACAACAAAAAAGCTATCTTCACTCTCCTTTGGATATATATATCACATATTTAACAGTACGGGGTCACGCTTCTTTATTATTTATACTATATAAAAATATCTAATCCTTTTCTTTACTCTTTATTATTGTGTGGGTCATATATGCTAAGTTGTTCTCTTCTGCTGCAGCGCAAGTGTGGATGGACATACATACAGTAATCTCATGTCTGGCTAACATATTTACTTTTGGCAAGAAAAGTGAATAACTGTGGAGAGAATGACTCTAAGGAGTCGATGAATAATGTCCGCAAGCTAGGCAACAAATAGAAATGGTAAAACGAATATAGAATAGTATCAGCATGGTTGGCCATCAATAGGATAGTAGTTTGCTCATATAGGAGAAGAAAAGGTAACTAAACATCACCAATTGGTATCAAAGAAAAACAAACAGGCCGATTAGATGAAACAGGAGACCAGCTTTAGAGCATTTGGTTCCAAAGCAGGCCACATTTGTGAAACAACCATAGTAGTGACAATTCAAACTAGAAGACTATAACAGAATGATGAGAGAAAGCACTTGTAAGGAATCTGCCGACCCTAGAGAGGAACAATTCCCTTGTAAAGCCTGGCATTATTAACCAATAAGTTAGAGCGCATAGGATAAGGGTAAGTAAAGCAAATCATGAAGTTGTTAAGATGGCTGGAGATTTACTTACCCAGCAGCACCCTCAGATTTGATGAACTTGGGAAGCCCATCACTCAACCCACAAGCAAATCCAGGTTGTGTCTGCACATGGACCTTGACAGTTTCAAAGGGGCATAGAGCGATATCAGAAAATACCTCAGCAGAAGCTGACCCTACAAGGTAAATTATAGGGTCATGTACTTCACGGCATTCTCAGGCCCAACCATATCTGAGTAGGTCTTCTTAAAGAACTTGTAGAACCCAAACTTGCAAGCCCCCTGAGCACTGTAACCAAGCAAGGTAGGCACCCATCCCCTGAAAAAAACCCTAGCTCCTTGCTCCTTTAGCAGAACGCTAAATCCAGATGAGATGCTCTTGTATTTCGCCGGGTCAATCTGAAACAATTGATAAAAATGTGTTAGGTCCAAAATACTTACATCAAACCTATCAACACTTTACCAGGTGCAGCTTAGAAGGTCCAAGATGGAGAGCAAACACATAGCAGTACATCTCAAATTCCATTATTCTCAACCAAGAAACCCTTTTCTTAGAAATCAGACTACATCCCATGAATAAATCACACCCATCTCAATTATCCATTTATACACAACACATGCATCAGCTAATCAACCCATATGAACTGCTTGCTTGTTTTATTTTATACAGTAGCTAATCCACCAAAAGAAGCTAAGGAACTCAGAAAAAAAGCACACAAGGAATCATTGCAGGAAGTTCTATGCCCTGGAAGCAACACAAGAACCAGGCACATAGCATGAAGAACCATTACCTGCAGGTGTATTTCTCAAACACGCACATTGGAAGAACCATCAGATGCAGGTAAATACAGCAAGCACGTACACATGAAGAGCAATCATGCCACAGGTACATCATTCTCGGGGAAAAGAGAAGGCCCACCCTTGGAGAGCTTCGTCGTCCTTTAGGGAGCAGCCGACCCCATTTAACCTCTTCGTGGATCAGGTCATGGCCATGGCAATGGCAGCTCGACGTGGATCTCGCCGTTGCCTTGGCCTCCCGTCTCACCTTCCTCCTCTCGCCATGCCGGAACTGGCGCGTTTGCCCCAGATTGAGCATCAAACCTATCAACACTTTACCAGGTGCAGCTTAGAAGGTCCAAGATGGAGAGCAAACACATAGCAGTACATCTCAAATTCCATTATTCTCAACCAAGAAACCCTTTTCTTAGAAATCAGACTACATCCCATGAATAAATCACACCCATCTCAATTATCCATTTATACACAACACATGCATCAGCTAATCAACCCATATGAACTGCTTGCTTGTTTTATTTTATACAGTAGCTAATCCACCAAAAGAAGCTAAAGAACTCAGAAAAAAAGCACACAAGGAATCATTGCAGGAAGTTCTATGCCCTGGAAGCAACACAAGAACCAGGCACATAGCATGAAGAACCATTACCTGCAGGTGTATTTCTCAAACACGCACATTGGAAGAACCATCAGATGCAGGTAAATACAGCAAGCACGTACACATGAAGAGCAATCATGCCACAGGTACATCATTCTCGGGGAAAAGAGAAGGCCCACCCTTGGAGAGCTTCGTCGTCCTTTAGGGAGCAGCCGACCCCATTTAACCTCTTCGTGGATCAGGTCATGGCCATGGCAATGGCAGCTCGACGTGGATCTCGCCGTTGCCTTGGCCTCCCGTCTCACCTTCCTCCTCTCGCCATGCCGGAACTGGCGCGTTTGCCCCAGATTGAGCATCAAACCTATCAACACTTTACCAGGTGCAGCTTAGAAGGTCCAAGATGGAGAGCAAACACATAGCAGTACATCTCAAATTCCATTATTCTCAACCAATAAACCCTTTTCTTAGAAATCAGACTACATCCCATGAATAAATCACACCCATCTCAATTATTCATTTATACACAACACATGCATCAGCTAATGAACCCATATGAACTGCTTGCTTGTTTTATTTTATACAGTAGCTAATCCACCAAAAGAAGCTAAAGAACTCAGAAAAAAAGCACACAAGGAATCATTGCAGGAAGTTCTATGCCCTGGAAGCAACACAAGAGCCAGGCACATAGCATGAAGAACCATTACCTGCAGGTGTATTTCTCAAACACGCACATTGGAAGAACCATCAGATGCAGGTAAATACAGCAAGCACGTACACATGAAGAGCAATCATGCCACAGGTACATCATTCTCGAGGAAAAGAGAAGGCCCACCCTTGGAGAGCTTCGTCGTCCTTTAGGGAGCAGCCGACCCCATTTAACCTCTTCGTGGATCAGGTCATGGCCATGGCAATGGCAGCTCGACGTGGATCTCGCCGTTGCCTTGGCCTCCCGTCTCACCTTCCTCCTCTCGCCATGCCGGAACTGGTGCGTTTGCCCCAGATTGAGCAAGCCCACGCAGGGGTGTTAGCTCGTGGCGTTGCTGCCCCAAATCGGGGAGGTGGAGGAGGAGCGGCTGGTGCTCCAGTTCGGCGACGGGAGGAGCCGTGAGGGGGAGAGAAAGGAATGCCCAGTGCGAGGGTGCAGAACGGTGGGAGGGTGCCTAGAGAAGGGAGGCCGGCATGGTGGGAGAAGACGGCGAGCGGGAGATGCACCGGCGAAGCCCTGCTCGAAACCCTAGCCATGGGGGCGGGGCTGCGAGCGGGCGATAGATGCCGGGAGCGGAGAATATAGCCGGAGGGGAGGGAGGCGCGGACTGTGGGGAGCTCGGGTACATGTTGCGCGGTGCCGGAGCTCGCCGGAAGCGGTCGGCGTGGGTGGTGGCGGCGGCGGCGAAGACTTCTGGGCGACAGGGAGAGGAGGCGAGTGCGAGCCCGAGCCCGTGTGTGTTTGGGTCTTTTTTTTTCTTTGCAAAAAGCGAAACGTTACCCACTTAGAAATAGGACTGCGGGTCAAATTCTCAGAAACGGAAGGACTTTTTTAAAAAACGCAAACGACGTACGACCTGAAGCGATCGCTGGTTTATTAGTAGGTAAAGAGGTAAAGATTAGGTAAAGATAAAGATTGCTTATGAGCATGCCATTATACACGTGAGAGAGAATATCAATCGAGACAAATTGGGCTCCACACTAAGAGCCGAGACAGTGCCTCCCATGCAGCAAGGAAGATATGTGGTTCCAATCTCTGTTGGCGATGGTGTCTACTCTTTTTCTTGAAAAGGAGGAATACCTCCAGCCTCTGCATCAATCGATGCATGCAGCCATATTATTAAATAAAGGTCATAAGGTCCAAAGAAGCTCATAAACTGAGCAGTAGTCAAAAGCAAATAAATCTGAAAAGCGCCACACCCGGCGATAGAATAATAAGCTACGATGCCTACCCACCTAGCCTATTATTAACTCGCCAGTCAAACCAACTGAAGGTAGCCCATGCTACCGTCTCCCAACGGTTGCACCCAATAACCAGAGGCTCCCTGAAAGTCCGCATGACTGAGTACGGATCATATATGGATCCAAGTTGTAACTCTGTAGATAACCTGCAAAATATTGTTGAATTGTGCCCCATTAAAAATCATATCATTTCTAGTGTTTCATATATCCAAAAAATAATACACATACTGCTATTCGAATATGTTTAGCTAAATGTACGCCCACTCCATTAAGCCACGTCCCAAACAACGTGTGTATGCTCCTTGAAGGTTAAATGTTAAAGGCTATATGAATTGATCGCCATAATAATTGTGCAAGAGGACATTCGAGAAAGAGGTGTTTAATCGTTTCATTTTAATAAAAAACAACACCTAGAGTTACCAACCCAATCCCTTTTTGCAAAGTTATCTTTGGTTAGAATAACCTCTTTATGGACAAACCACATGAATATTTTAATATGAAGCGGAATTTTAATCTTCCAAATGTGCAATGACCTCGACAATGGCCCGGAATCACTTAGGTCTGAATACATGGATTTCGCTGAGAAGATTCCGTTCGTGGTTAACTTCCAGCGAATTGTATCCGCCTGATCAGATAGGTGAACTTCCATCAACCTATGAACCAGGTGCAACCAAGCATTCTAACGTTCCCCTACTAGGGATCTCCTAAATTGGGTATTAAGCAGTATCGAGTTTAATACTGTGGCAACATAATCTTCCTTACGTTGCATAATATTATATAAGGATGGATATTGCAAAGCCAAAAACGTCTCCCCAAGCCATGTATCCTCTCAAAATCTAGTAGTATTACCATTACCAACTAGGAATTTCACTATTGGAAGAAAGTTGCTTTCGTCCTCATTAATCCCTTCCAGAAGGGTGAGTCCGTTGACCTAACGGTGACTTGGGCCAAACTCTTAGAGTGTAAGTATTTATTCTGCAAGATTTGTATCCACATAGCCTTGGTCTCAGTAGATATTCTGTATAGTCACTTGCTAAGCAGACATCTATTTTTGACCTCTAAACTTTCGATTCCTAACCCGCCCTAGTCTTTTGGTCTGCAAATAATATCCCATCTAGCCAACCTGTACTTCTTCTTGGCCTCATCACTTTGCCAAAAGAATCGGGATCTATAAAAGTCAAGTCTTTTCCATACCCCTACCGGTACCTCAAAGAAGGATAGAAGGAACATCGGCATGCTCGTCAAAACCGAATTTATCAAAACCAACCGATCTCCGTATGACATGTACTCTACTGATGCTTCTATGTTTACAAGAATTGGTTTATTGTACCAGTTATTATATGCTACACCAGAAGGCTATGCAGTTTAACTCCGGTGTGAGCATAGTTACAACTTTACTATATGCACCCAATTCTTACAGTTTATATATCAACTAGACCCTAGGAACAAGCACACGGAGAACAGGGCGCAATAGAAGCTTGTTGTTAAGCCCCGCGGTGAGGCCGAATGCTTCAGTCATGTCGAGCTCCGAGCTTGGCCCTGAGCACTCCCAGTCGAAGTGGAAGAGCAGGCTCGCGAGTGCGAGCTCCACGTTGGCGAGGCCTAACGCCATCCCAGGGCACATCCGCCGGCCAGCGCCAAATGGAAGGAACGCAAAGTCGCCACCCCCAAAGTCCGACGCCGCTTCCCCCTCAAACCATTCTGGTCGAAACTCCTCAGGCGCGCCGGGCCAGTAGCGCTCATCGCGGCCCAACGCCAGGCATTGACGATCACTTGCGTGCCACGTGGCACATCGTATCCCAACACCTGGCATGATTCCTGGCACTCGCGCGGGAGCAACAACGGTAGGGGTGTGTGTAATCGCAACGTCTCTCGGATGACAAGGTGTAGATAAGTGAGCTCTCTTAGAGCATGCTCAGTCACTGTACCACTCCGCCGTTGCCTTTTGCATGACCCTGGGGTTCTTGACCAGCTCCGCCATGGCCCACTCCAGCGTTGTAGCTGATGTCTCGCTGCCAGCACCGAATATGAGAATTTTTCAGGACAACTGGAATCGAGGGAAACAAAATTAAACATTACTACACAGTACTTCCTTCAATCCAAAATAGTAAGATTAATTTAACATTAGTTTAAACTTATGACATTTATTATGGACATTTTGATAAAACCGTACACGTTTCAACCACTTTGAATAGGTAGTTCGTCAACAAAAAACGTCACATGATCACGATAGCACCTGCTGCTGCAAAGATAATCACGGAAGCCACCTGGACGAGAACACTTACGAAGATGACGGACTTGATGACGTCCATGTCGAGCGGAAACTGGAGCGCACCTTCCTTCTGGATCCTCAGCAGCACGTAGAGCAGGTCCTCGTCGTGGCCTCCGCCGCCGCCCATCCTCTCCAGGTGCTCCTGGACGACGCCGTCGAGGATGCCGTACACGGTGTCGCGGCACTCCCGAGCGCGGCGCACGGCGCTGCTGAGCCGCGCGGCGAGCCGCGACGAAGGCCACAGATCTTCCGGAGCTGCCGCCAGTAGTCCCCGTAGGGCGCGAAGATGATGTCCCGGCCGCCGTTGGTGAGCACGCGCATGGTGGCGCTCAGGGGCCGCGTCGCGAAGGCCGTGTCGTGGGTCCTCATCACGTCGCGCGCGCCCTCCCGGGAGGACACCACCAGCGTGGGCACCTCGCCGAGCCGAAGCAGCATGGCCGGGCCGTGGCGCCGCGCCAGGTCGCGCATCGCGCGGTGAGGGAGCTGCCCGGTGAGGAGGAGGTGGTGCAGGCTCCCGATCACCGGCAGCTGCCACGGCCCGGGCGGCAGGCGCAGGCCGTCGCCGCCATCGCGGCGCGCGCCCCAGCGCCTGCGGCCCGCGAGCACGATGAGCAGTGACACGAGAGCTACGCCGAGGTAGACGACGGCATAGGCGTCCTCCATTCGTGATCTGGGGTCCGAGCACGGCGAGGAGCCAGATTTAGTCATTAGTCACGTAACGAATTTCGCATCCTGTGTTTCTTGTCCACATGATTGACAGTGATGTGGATAACCAAGTGCTTGGAGCTTCCGACAGATAAATCCTGTCTCAACTGATTTGTTGAAATTTGTGCACCTCATGGACGGAAAAAATTGAGTACGTATAAAATTGTGTACTCCACAAACAATGCGTATAGAATTTCATATAGGGCTTTGTAATTGACAGTGATGCGAGATTTTTTTGTAAGAACTTTGGAGGATTAAAAATCTTCGTAATTTTTATATTTAATTGTTTGATTCATAGGATTGAATCCTATGTGAAGTCTCTTGAGAAATCCATTGCACTAGATTTCATATAGAATTTTTTTTCATCCTCATAGCATCTCCAACAGGCGCCCAATGCACAACGCGCTAAAAACCAGTTTGCAGAGTGCCGATCGCTTGGTTTGGCGCGGCGCGCAGCGCTGGCTCCAGCAGCCGCGAAAAATGCTGCGCGCGTAGCTCCAGCAGGCGCGCTAAAATGCACAGCACGCTGTCGCACAGACACTACGGTGCATACATATTCTCATAGCATAGATAAAAAAACGATACAAAGATATTTTACATAGTTCATCACATAGCATAGATAGATAAACAAGTTCATAGCATAGATAGATAAACAGAACTACAGTGCAACTACATAAAATTAAACTACGGTGCAACTAGATAAACTACGGTGCAGCTAGAACTACTCCAAGTCGTCCTCATCATCATCCTCATCCTCAGTGGTGTTGTCCGAGGTATCGATCCATATGTCCTCCCGACGTTCATCGTTTGACGTGAAGATCGACTTCCCACCTGCTTCAACAATATCGCACTGCGATATGGCCAGTGCATTCCGTCGACGCCGGTATGCCGGCTCCGTGCAGCGCCTTACCGTCCTCTCCGCACAGTAGACGCGCTCGTCGGCGACGTCCTTCGGGTGGCGTCGGCGCCACTCCATCATGGCTTGCTCGTCCTCCTCGGCGATCAGGAGGCGGCGCTGCCGCCGAAGGTGGTTCGCACGGTCCTGGTCCGTGATAAGACGAGGCGGAGGGGTGACGGCCTGCGCCTGTTCGCGTGTGTAGATGTCACGGAAGTTCATCTGCAACGGAGGCCTCTCTAGGCGCCACGCCGCCGCGTCATACACGCGGCTGCCTCGTGCGCGGTCCCGAACGTGCCGAGGCCGAGCCGGACATCGCCGGACCGGATCTCGGCGTAGTACCAGCCGTTGGGGCGCTCGTGTATGCCGCGGTAGCCCGAAGATCCCCGGCGGCGCGGCGGCATGGTGGCGGGGTGGTGGCGGGAAGCTGGAAGCGGCGAGAAAGCGGCGGAAGCGGCAAGGAGGCGGGAAAAATGGGCACATGGCAGTGTGGTGGAGCGCGTGGCGAGCGCCACATTTTATAGGCGCGCGCGAAGCGGCGCGCCAAATCTACCGCGCGAGCTACCGCTATCTCCCGCATGCGCGCAATTGCTTCCCCCACGCGCTTGTTTCCCGCCTCCGCTGGAGCGTGCGAAAACTTGCGCGCGCGCTGAGTGAGTCCTGGATAAGGGGGTATCCGGACAGCCGGACTGTATACATCATCCGGACTATTGAAGCATGAAGATACAAGACTCAAGACTTCGGCCCATGTCCGGATGGGACTCTCCTTTGCGTGGAAGACAAGCTTGGCGATCCGGATATTGTGTTTCCTTCCTTGTAACCAACTCCATGTAAACCCTAGCCCTCTCGGGTGTCTATATAAACCGGAGAGGTTGGTCCTTAGAAGGCCGATCACAATTACAATCATACCATCATAGACTAGCTCTTAGGGTTTAGCCTCTACGATCTCGTGGTAGATCTACTCTTGTACTACCCATATCTTCAATATTAATCAAGCAGGAAGTAGGGTTTTACCTCCATCGAGAGGGCCCGAACCTGGGTAAACATCTGTATCCCTTGCTTCCTATTACCATCAGCCTAGACGCACAGATCGGGACCCCCTACCCGAGATCCGCCAGTTTTGACACCGACATTGGTGCTTTCATTGAGAGTTCCTCTGTGTCGTCGCTGCAGGGCTTGATGGCGCCTTCAATCGTCAACAACAGTATCCAGGCAGAGACTTTTCTTCCCGGACATATCTTCGTGTTCGGCGGCTTCATGCTGCGGGCCGATTCGCTTGGCCATCTAGAGCAGACCGATAGCTGAGCCCCCGGCCACCAGGTCAGGTTCGGAAACTTGAACTGCACAACGGATATTCGCGGAGACTTGATCTTCGACGGATTTGGGCCTATGCCAGGAGCACCGAACAGTCACGCCGAGCACGGCTTAGACCTATTGTCGGACGAAGCTCGGGATATCACCCCGGCAGAAGCCTTGGATCTAAATCCGGAGCAGTTTGTGTTGCCTAAGGACGGAGGGCTGGACCCTGCCCCGCAGGCCGCACGCTCATCGGCGGTGAAGCCAAACACAGGTCTCACCTCTGTGGAAGCCTGTAACCCCGGGCCCCGGACTCTTATCCGGTTGTTGGTTCTGGTTCGCACACCCTTGAGCCAGTCGAGCCAGGTTGGGCTCCGGTAATGGAGTTTACCGATGCGGACATCTTCCAGCACTCGTCCTTTGGCGACACGCTGAACTCATTAAAGTCTCTCTCTTTGTCAGGAGGCTCTGGGCTGAACTATGTCCGGCTTGAGTGGGAAGCAGGCGACGAAGGAATTCGTTGCCCACCCACCACCCACTTCATCGCCACGGTCGATGATTTAACAGACGTGCTAGACTTCGACTCCGAAGACATCGACGGTATGAACGACGATGCAGGAGAATCACAAGAGCCACCGCTCACAAGGCGGTGGACAGCCACCTCCTCATACGATGTATACATGGTGGACACTTCGAAGGAAACCAATGGCGATGAGGCAACGGAGGATAACCCCTCAGGAGGAAAAGCAAAGCACGGGCGTCTTCGGCGCCGCTCCAAGCCCCGCCACATCAACACCGGCCCCGGAGATGAAAGCAATCCGGAGGATGCCGACGAGGAATACAGCCCTGATCAACCTACCTTCAAGCAGGCTGGACCGGTCACGATGGGATACTTGGAGAGGGACAACTATACACCCCCCCCTCTGACAACGAGGTAAGCCTCGGCAATGACGAATTTGGCGTGCCTGAAGATCCAGTGGAACAAGTTCGCTTCAAGCGATGGCTCATGGCCACGGCAAGGAGCCTGCAAAGGAAGCAAGAACAGCTTAAAGCTGACCAAGACCTACTAGCAGATAGGTGGACCAAGGTACTGACCACCGAAAAGAACAGACTCAATAGCCCCAACAAAGGGCATACACGGCACAACTGGCTACCTCAGCATGAGAACCCAAGACACACACCCCGATGTCCACACATCATTACGGTCCAAGACAGTAAGAAGGATACACGAAGAGGCATTCTCCAGCCTCGGCGAAATGGCCATAAACGTCAAGTCAAGGACGCTTGTGCCAAGTCCAGCAACTCTTAGTCCGGTCAACGGACAAAGAGCAGCTCAAGCCTATTCGGCCCGAGTCACACAGTCGATCAACCATGTGAAATTCATGGTACTCCTAGAAGGACGGCAAAGCATACCAATAGAGAATGCTGAATCCTCAAAATAAAACGACCAGTCGTGTGTCGGAAACAATGAGGGAGGCGTCTGGTCAAGAGACCCCCCAGAACATAAAAGTATGACCAATCGCTCGTGATCACACCAACCACATCAATTCAATTGCAGTACCCCTACACCTAAGTAGTCCAGGGGCTCCATAACATATAAAGCACCCACGGGTATGAAGCCACAAATAACATCTTCTAAAAGATGCCAGGCGCAAAGGCCAAGTTTTATTGGTCCACCACTCTAACAGTTGTCTTCAGATCACCAAAAAATGCTGCGCCAAAGAGTAATTCTTCGGCACCTTCCCCTCATGCGGTAATTCACCGTATGTTAACGGGATGAACCACGTTGACTAGATTCAACGTGATAAACCATTAGGCCAACATCGTGTGATATAATCACACTTATAGGCAAGGCCGAACCCCGCCCTAAGAGCGGAAATCATACAGCTACCGGAACAGCGAGTCGTGCATGCCTATCAAAATTTTGATACGACAGCCAACTATCCGGACACCCACTGAGGAGTCCGCGCTACTTCACGGTATACCGGCTGGGTCCACCGGGGTCCGATCAGGAACCCTTGGACCAACCACAAGAGGACGCCCAGCTACCTCCAAGCATTTGCCTTTACATACTAACGTTGACGCAGAACAGGATTGGCGGCGTGGAATCAGCCCGGACACACAATGGCAGGAACATGCAGGTAGAAGGCAGTCCGGATTCATTCTTGACCCACTCACAACCCCCTCTAGTCCGGCCATCACAGGTTCCACCAAAAAACACCTCTTTTCATACATCGTATTCATATGCATAGACATATCATCCTACTACAATGCATAGACTTAAATAACACTTACCTGTCGTCGTTTATCGTCGACGCCTCTTTGCCAAAAATGGCAGCCACGCTTCGTGTTACGCCCGGTTATGCCAGGGGCTTCACAGTACGGCAATAAAGTCCGACCACCTTTTCGATCGCTCGGCATCCCGAACTTATAGCACTATATGCATCAGCTCCAAATCATGTCTTGGGTCATTGGTTGGATTTTCCCGGCTCCCATGTTTTGGTACCTTACCTTCCATTCTATTGGCTAAGGTAGCGCTGGGAGAACTACTGCAATTGTGTCCTGGTTCAGACGGATGAGCACCTCAGTAGAGAAAGCCGAAAACCGACTGTCATCATGCAGCGAGAGCTGGTCAGCTGTTCGAGAGGTTGTAAAATCCTTAAAGATTTATTCCGCACAATGCCATTATAAATGCAGAGTGCGACAGACCGGTCTTCTGATCAGGCGCCAATAGAACCCCTAGTTTGGCCTTCCGAACACTAGGGGCTGCACCGACCATACTCGAACTCCTATGGCTAAGTGAGAGTAATAAAGCCTTATAGTCCGATTGCCTGGTTCGTGGTGAGAAACACCTCCTTAAAAGGACCCAACTATGGGATAAAAAGCGTTCAGATATACCCCGAACACCCCCGTATTCTTTTTTACGTGGGGCAGAAGCCGACGACTGGCCAACTCTCAGGATTTACATACAATAAACAGCAGCGCAGGAAGAACATATGTTCAAACAAAACAGGCAATATATAATAAAAATGCCATCATCCCATATTACAAAAAGCGGCACGAATGCCCTCAGGGAAATATAATGTCTTTGGCACACTTATCCGCCGCAAGGCGGGCCCCTTTCAGTACACCTTCATAGTACAGCTCGGGCTTGCAGTGCTCCTTACCCTCCGGCGGCCCCTCAGTCATCAGCTTCTCCGCGTCAAGCTTCCCCCAATGCACTTTTGCACGGGCAAACGCCATGCGCGCGCCTTCTATACAGACTGATCGCTTGATAGCATCAAGCCGAGGACAGGCGCCCATAATCTGCTTCACGAGTCCGAAGTAACTACTTGGAATTGGCTCCGCAGGCCACAGCCGGACAACCAAGTCCTCATGGCTAGTTCGGCCGCCTGGTGCAGTTCGACCAGCTGTTTCAGCTGATCGATAAAAGGCACCGGATAGTTCGGCGCCAAATACTGCGACCAGAAATCCCTCTCCGCAGACTTCTTCTCCTCGGTCCGGTAAAATTGGGCGGCATCTGATATGCTGTGAGGCAGATCCGCAAACGCCCATGTAAAAACAAGAATTCAGCTTATCGCTTAGAGTTCTTCCCACTATCATGTAAAAATGGCCATGAATTCAACAGGCCTTACCAGCCGCAACTTTCCGGGCCTCCTAAATGTCCTGTACAGCACCTCGGGCTTCTTCTCGAGCATCTTCCGCGGCCTGCAGAGCTTGGGCGAGTTCGGATTCTTTCCCTATTAGACTCTGCTGCAAGCCCTCGCTTTTCTTCACAGCCTCCTGGAGCTCCCGCTCGACTGTGACAACCCTGGCCTCGTGTTTTTCACGAAGCGCCTACTCGGCAGCCGCCTTCTCGTTGGCATCAGCCACAACCTTCTTTAGTGCCTCGTATTCGGCACTTGCTCCTAGAGCATAATACAGATACTTTTTACTAGGCACAATTACTCATTCGTGCCAACTTCAAGACAATGTTTTCAACATACCTTGCTTGTCTTCCAATTGCTTCCTCACACGGCCAAGTTCCTCTTCGGCCCGTGCAAGGCTCTGCTTCAGTTCAGACACTTCCGCATTATGAGCGGCCGTCCTCTCTGCAGATGCCTGTTTCACATAAAGGGGTATACGTCATTCACTTAGGCTCCTACGAAAGCAGAGGACTTGATCCCCTGCCCGGCTCCCTCTCCTATGCCGGACAGTGTATCAGGGGCTACTACTCATATTATGACGATTCCTCAAAGGTTTCTTAGGAAACATACCTCAAAAGCCTTTATAAGGCCAAGGCAGGACTCGTTCAGCCCGCTCTTGGCAGACTGAATCTTTTCAACCACTGCACCCATTAGGGTCCGATGTTCATAATGATAGACGTGTTCTTTAACGCTGTCGACAGACCGCCTGGCAACTCTGCTTGGACAGAGGTTGCCGGCTGAGTAGGCAAGCCTCTCACCGTCGAAGGTGGCCGCTCGCCAAATCCGGGAGCCTTAGAGGTCTCCTGGACATTGTACGGGTGTGGGCCGAACCCAAGATCGCCCCCGCTGTCGGCACACTCAGGGGCCATCGCTCCCGTGTGTCCGTCTCCAGGGATATGCCCCCCCAGGGCCGGGTCCGGTTGAGACGACACCTCAGTGTCGCGCCTGGACTTTGGGGAAGGGGCCTCTGGAGGCGTCTCGCTCGCCAAGGCGTCCGAGCGCAGTGAATCCTCCGATGAGGACTGTCCGGTGCGAGACCTTGCCGGACTGTGCAAAATATGGCAACAGTCAAAACTACTATACCCAAAAACGATCCCGGACGCATATGTGTGTTTAGGTTTCATATACTTACGACTTCTCCAGGGGCTGGGCCCTGGGATCCCACTCCGGGCTGCTATCAGCGGCCGTAGTGGATACCTCTGGGAGGGAACATTTCCCCCGCTTGGGCGATCCGGCCTCCAGGGATGTGGAGGCCGTCCGTTTCTTCCCCCCACCAGAGTGAGGCTCATCCTCCTCTGTTTCCTCCTCTTCGTCTTCAGAAGAAGGATCGCCGCTGGAGTCTCCGGATTTGGCGTCCGAAGCTTCGCGATGACGGAGGCCACTCCGGGTCTTTTTGACCTTCTTGAAGGCATCTTTCTTTGGCGCCTCGTAAGGCGCGGGGACCAGCATCTTCGTCAGAAGAGGTCCAGCCGGTTCCTTCGGCAGCGGGGCCGGACAATGTATCCGCTCCACCTTCTTTATCCATCCCTGGGGTCATGATAAAATGCGATGGAGATGCCGCCCTCAGGACATGCCAACTAAAACATGGATGGACGGAGTGTAGTTATGACTTACCGGGCTTGCAGAATGGGATGATTGGTACCCACGGTCCTCAGCGGAGCCCGGGCATGATTTGCCGGACTTGAAGAGCACCTTCCAGATGTCCTCGTGGGAGGAATCGTAGAGCTCCAGGAGGGTTTGGTGCTCGGTTGGGTTATACTCCCACAAAAGGCAGGCTCTGTGCTGGCAAGGGAGAACCAGGCGAACTAACATCACCTGGACTATGTCGATAAGCTTGACATCCCTGTCGACCATACTTTGAACGCGCGTCTGGAGCAGTAGCAGCTCATCAGACGAGGACCAGTTTGGGCCCTTCTTGGGCTAGGAAGTGAGCCACAGTGGGGCTCTGGATCTGAACTCTGGAGCTGCCGCCCACTTTCTGCCGCATGGTTCGGTGATATAGAACCACTGCTGCTGCCACTCCTTGACGGAGTCGTTGAAGGCACCCTTCGGCCAAACGATTTTGGGCATCTTGTTCACCATGGCGGCGCCGCACTCGGCGTGTTCGCCACTCACCACCTTGGGCTTCACATTGAAAATCTTCAGCCACAGGCCGAAGTGAGGTGGGATCCGGAGAAAAGCCTCACACACGACGATGAACGTCGAGATATTGAGGAAGGAGTTGGGGGAAAGATCATGAAAATCAATCCCGTAGTAATACATGACTCCACGAACAAATGGGTGAAGGGGAAACCCGAGCCCGCGGACAAAATGGGGAAGGAACACGACTCTCTCGAGAGGTTCCGGAGTGGGGACGACCTGTCCCGCCGGTGGGAGATGGTGGCCGATCTTCTGGGCCAGATACCCGGCTCCCCGGAGCTTCTTGATGTCCTTCTCCTGGATGGTCGAGGCCATCCATCTGCCTCCCGCTATGGATCCGGACATCTTTGGAAAACCCCTCTTCGATGGAGAAGAAGAGTACTTGGGCGTTAGGGCTCGAACAGAGGGGAATGAGCTAACAGAAGGAGAAGGTGTGGGTAAAGAGAAAGAGACCTTACCTCTTTATAGGGGCGGTAAATGCTTTTTGCGCCTCCCCACTTGCCTGGTGGAACCCGTCTGCCTCCCACTCATCGTGATTAGCGGTGCGGTTGGATTACCCATACCCGTATTGATGAGGATCTCGTGATAAGGGGACACGATCTCTGCTTAGACAAAGACATGCCGAGGAAATCGCCTCGCAATGTACGCTGAGGCTGGATATGGGAAGGTGGTTCAAATAATGATCCGACCATAATGACATGTCCCGTTGTCTAAAAAAGTTGTCAGCAGATTGCATTTGTAAAATATCATTCTCTCTACGGCGGTATGTAAAGATCATTTTGTGGATCCGGACACGGTCTAAGTGTTCGACAATTATTTTGGAGTATTCGGACAAGACTGCGTGCCGGACTCATCGTCATTGAAGCCTGGTTCAGGGGCTACTGAGGGAGTCCTGGATAAGCGGGTATCCGGACAGCCAGATTGTATACATCATCCGGACTATTGAAGCGTGAAGATACAAGACTCAAGACTTCGGCCCGTGTCCGGATGGGACTCTCCTTTGCGTGGAAGACAAGCTTGGCGATCCGGATATTGTGTTTCCTTCCTTGTAACCGACTCCATGTAAACCCTAGCCCTCTCCGGTGTCTATATAAACCGGAGAGGTTGGTCCTTAGAAGGCCGATCACAATTATAATCATACCATCATAGGCTAGCTCTTAGGGTTTAGCCTCTACGATCTCGTGGTAGATCTACTCTTGCACTACCCATATCTTCAATATTAATCAAGCAGGAAGTAGGGTTTTACCTCCATCGAGAGGGCCCAAACCTAGGTAAACATCTGTGTCCCTTGCTTCCTGTTACCATCAGCCTAGACGCACAGATCGGGACCCCCTACCCGAGATCCGCCGGTTTTGACACCGTCACGCGCTAAAATGCCAATTTACCACGTGCGCGTCTTTTGGCGCGTCCGTTGGAGATGCTCTCATAAACCTCATACAAACAATTCTTTGTTTTTCCTGCTGTGCAATCAAACATGGTTTGACGTAAACAAAATCTTGTAGGACTTTCATGGACATGCTGCTGCAATTTTCTGTATTCCCACTATTTTGCATGATAAGATTACTTAGATCATGATAAGGATTACTTAGATCAGTATTGCCATGACGGTTGTTGAATAGATGGAAAGTTTTTCCTGCAAAAAAAAGCCTTATTAGGCCATGTTTGGGCACTTCTCAGCGCTTGTCTCTTACCACATTACCATAGGCAAAACATTGTTGTATTTTAAGAGGAGAGAGGGCAGTTATATGTTAATGAATATACAATTCTTAGCTTGTTTCTCTATGAAGTATCATTAATAATTTGATCGCGTGTGGCTTATTTCCCTATATTTCTCATATTTGTTTTTTAATATTACTTTTTATAACAAATTATCAAAATATATAACATAATTTAGAAATTTCACTTGTATGACCATGTCGTCCTCGTCTAGAATGAAGAGGGACTCTTCGTCCGTGCATTGGCCGAAGAGGACGTCTTCGTTCTTGTGTTGGCCGAAGAGGCGTCTTTGTTGTGCAGTGGGCCAAAGAGATGATCTTCGGCAGCATCCCGACCAAAGAGGATGTCTTCGTTCACCACACAAACGAAGAGTTCGGGATAAGGATCTTGACCGTCTTCTTCCTCCCGATCGTGCTCATTCCCCTGTCTCTCTCTTCCCTTCGCCAATTTCGCCGGTTCCAGCTCCTTTTCATCCCATAGACACTGCTAACCACCAGATCATGGCAATTAAGAGGCTTGTAGACAAGTGGTAGGTAGCGAGACCAAACGATAACATCAAGGCATCTATCAAGCAAAGCTAGTAAATATATCCAAGATAATGATCATCCTTTCCTGGAATCTCGCTTTTAAGAAGATCGAATCCACAAAGTGTAGTCAAAAAAATCCTCACACTCTGTATCATTACCGAAGTTAAGGAGAAGAGGAAAAACCTGATTTGGAAGGAGCGGCTCTCCTATGTAGGGTGGGATCTATGGCCGCTTTTTGAGCCTTCGATTTTGATCGGATGGCTCCGGGTCAGTCAGTTGAAGAAACTGAAGATGTTTGGGGTAGTTTGGGGTTTATCTGAACTACCCGGTCATGATCGGTCGGTTCGGGTTGGCGAAAGTTTTCGGACTAGGTTGAATATGGGTTTAAATAGGTGGTCTAGGTTAGAGAACAGAGGGAAAATGAAAGGCCCGATTGGGATCTACCAAATGATTTATGAGTTTTTTTTATAAAAACACCCGGATAAATCTGGTGTAGCGGCAACGGACTGCCGTACAACGTGGATGATGCGATAATGAATGCAACGAATAAATAACTACCGCACACATATAATAATATATTACACTAAAGAATCTAAGGAACTGCTCTTGGTCTGTTACATGATGACTTCGCAACATGTCGCACGGGATGGAGGGGAAGGAGCTGAGGAGCCCACCACCGCCTTTGCACTTAGGAGGTGCAGGAGGAAGCGACGAACCCACTGCCATCGGAGCCTTGGACGGGGAGACTGTGACAAGCACACAGTGGGGCGGAGCTTAGTATCCAGCGAGCTCTGAGTCGTATCAAACTAGATCACCGACGACACAATGGTCAGGAGTCATCGGAGAGATGGAACATCAGATCCACACTCATCGAGCCATTGAGGAGTCTTGGTGACCACCGCCGCCACCGACACGGGAATTTTAGACCGTGCGTGTGTCGGTGTGTTTGAGAATTGGGTTCGGGTTTGAATGGGTGAGGACGATGGAAGAAAATTGACTCTCAGGCGGGGACCAGTTTGCAAATTGTGCGTACGGATCTCTCCATCCAAATCTGGGCCACCAATCTGCCATCCGATGGTCCAGATCAATTTTTCTAATTTTTCATGGTAAGATCAGATTCTATTTGTAGTCTACTAGCACAAATTTCCATGCGTTGCAACGGAAATAAAAGGGAGGAATTAGTTTCGGACACACCAGAGTCCAATTCTGGCTCCTCATGCTACCGTCAAGAATCACGGTTCTTTATTTTTGGTTATCTTTCCACTCTCGGAAGCACACTATCTTGTTCTGCTTCGCCATTTACCCAGTCTCGTGGAGCTATCAGGTATATACATGGTCTAAGACCGTCTCTCCGGCTATGATGATTAGAGCAGCAGGTTCGAAATTGTCAAGACCATGGAAATTAGAAATTTAAAACTTGATTGTCGTTACATGTGCTCCGATGTAATAACATCATAAATTATGAGACTGCCTTAGGAGTTTTTGTCTCAGGCACCACAGTTAGAATGATTGACAATATGAGCATCACCAGCCTGATGAAAGTTGTTGTTATGACAGGCATGGCCAAGAGGATATATGATGCGCAATAACATCCAGCAACAGGACTTGCTCCTGATGTTCCAGGATCTTTTCTTGGTGCAATTGCAGTTGTTTCACTTGAACTTCAGAATGATTACTCTGCTTCCTAAGAAAACAGAGGCCATGAGGATTGAGCAATTTAGGCCAATCTGTCTGCTTAATGTTAGCTTTAAAATCTTCACCAAAGTTTGGACTAATAGGCTCACGTAGATTGCGCTTTCTGTGGTGCAGCCGTCTCAAACTGCTTTCATGCCGGACAGAAACATCCTAGAAGGGGTTGTGGTCTTACATGAAACGCTCCATGAAATCCACACAAAAAAACTAGATGGGGTGGTTTTCAAAGTGGATTTTGAGAAAGTGTACGACAAGGTAAAATGGCCATTTCTTCAACAGGCCTTGCGTATGAAAGGTTTCGACCAGGTCTGGAGGGACCAGGTAGAATCTTTCACGCAAAAAGGGAGTATGGGAATCGGGGTAAATGATGACATAGGTCATTATTTCCAGACACACAAGGGTCTGAGACAAGGAGATCCGATGTGATCGATTTTGTTCAACATAGTCATTGACATGTTGACAATCCTAATAGGCAGGGCTAAGGATGATGGCCAGGTATGTGGCCTCATTCCGCATTTAGTGAACGGAGGAATATCTATCCTACAATACGCTGATGATACTATCATCTTCATGGAGCATGATTTGGCTAAAGCTAGAAACATGAAGCTGGTGTTGTGCTTGTTCGAACAATTATCGGGGTTAAAGATTAACTTTCATAAAAGTGAATTGTTCTGCTTTGGAAGAGCTAAAGATGAACAACAAGCTTATAGGGAATTGTTCGGGTGCGAATTGGGGTCTTTACCCTTCATGTATTTGGGTATACCAATCTACCATCGCAAGCTTTCTAACAAGGAGTGGAAGTGCACTGAAGATCAATTTGAAAAAAAACTGAGCTGCTGGAAGGGCAAGCTTATGTCATAGGGAGGACGATTGATTCTGATCAATTCGGTTCTCACAAGTATGCCTATGTTCTCTTGTCCTTTTTTAAAGTACCAGTTGGAGTACGAAAACGGCTAGATTTCTATCTATCTCGCTTCTTCTGGCAAAGTGATGAATTAAAACGAAAGTACAGACTCGCTAAGTGGGATATCATTTATAGGCCGAAAGATCAAGGGGGTCTTGGCATTGAAAATTTAGAGGTGAAGAACAGATGTCTTCTCAGCAAGTGGCTATATAAGTCATCTGTAGAGACGGATGCCACTTGGGCCCAGATTCTTCATAATAAGTACCTTCAGTCCAAAACCTTGTCCCAGGTGACGGTAAGACCGACTGATTCGCCTTTTTGGAAGGGACTGATGAGAGTGAAATCTGTCTTTTTTAACAGGACAAAATGTGTGGTTGGAAATGGTACTTCCACAAGATTCTGGGAGGATACATGGCTAGGGGAGACGCCCCTTGCGCTCCAATATCCTTCTTTCTATAACATTGTTCAGCGAAGAGACGCTTATGTTGCAACAGTATTACAGTCCAATCCTCTGAATATTCAATTCAGGAGGACGCTAGCGGGAAATCGTTGGGAAGCATGGCTCTATCTGATGAGAAGATTGATGGATGTCCACCTTTCTCAACAGCCCGATCAGTTGCGCTGGAAATTAATTAAGAGTGGTGAGTTTTCGGTTAAATCCATGTATTTGGATATTATCAACACTAGCGTTCTTTCTAGTTCGAAACATGTTTGGAAAGTCAAAGTGCCTTTAAAAATCAAAGTGTTCATGTGGTTTGTCCACTAACAAGTTATCTAACTAAGGACAATTTGGCAAAGCGCAACTGGACTGGATCTAAACGATGTAGTTTTTGTGATAGTGCTGAATCAATCAAACACCTCTTTCTTGACTGCCCTTTGGCAAAAAAATTGTGGAGGTTATTACTCCTCTGAATTTCATCAACACGTTATTTGGGACGTGGCTAGATGGAATTGATGTGGAAACAGCGAGACACATCCGTATAGGAGTTTGTGCGTTATTATGGGCTGTTTGGAACTGCAGAAACGACTTGGTTTTTAACAGAACAACAAATATTCATTTCTTGCAGGTTATTTTCAGGGCTACTACACTCATTCGTATGTGGTTGCTACTCACTCCGACGGAGGCCAGGGAGCATTTGGTTACTGGATCTATCCGATGGAAGATGGTAGCACGGGATATCTTCAACCGGTTTGGATGGCGGTCATGTAATAGAATTGGTATTTAGTTTCTTATCTTTTATTTTGCCGGCCGGTTGTAGCTATCCTGTTTTTGCTTTCAGGCTCTTAGTGAGCATTTGTCCTTATTGTTTGAGACCTCGAGACTTATGTTGGACCTTTTTGGTTATCAATAATATGACCGTATGCATCTTCTGATGCAGAGGCCGGGGTAAACCCCCTTTTTGAAGAAAAAACATTTCTCATGGTTCCTGTCTTTTTTTTTCTGAACTAGTGCTATATTTGATTATTTGGCACAAGAAAAATTGTGATTCTTTCGCTCCAACTACGACCAACATGCCTCGTCATTCTACCAAAAGATGTCCCTTATGATTTTTTTCAGAAAAAAATTAGTGTATTATCTCCTTGCTGTCGTCTGACTGAAGGAAACTTAATGTGGAAATTGAAGTGTATATAGACTGACCCACTTGGAGTGTATACAGAAATATTTTTGTCCAAGTTGTCAGTGCCACACTGTACCTCCCATGTCCATCTGCATATACACGGCTATGTCTAATCTAAGCAAGAATGCAAACTGAAGCAAGAAACTACCAACCAAACAGCATGTAGCCAAACCTGTAGGTGCTTCGTTCGGGAGGAGGCTTGTTGCCTAGATGCAGGTGACCTCGAGGTCGTATGTACTCTCCTTCACTCAGACAATATCACCGCTGCGTCCTCTCATCCCCTCCTCAAACTGCAAGGCTATCACACCCCGGGCGGCAGGTTGTCAGGGATCAGCGGAGAAACACGAAGCCTTGGGTGATGACCGCCGAGCATGGCCAGGCCCATCTCGCTCTCATGGCTGTCGTAGTGGCTCCTGGGCTTCCCCGTGGCTCCTCCACTCCGCGTTCGCAGCCCGAGCTCGGCAGCCAGCGACTCACCGGGGTACAGCGCCGCGGTACTCGAAGGAGCAGATCTCCGTAGCGCCGACACGGTGGCCAGTTTGTGGCAGCACCGAAGGGCGATAGCCCAGCTTCCTGCCCAGCAAAATTGCGCCATAGCGCCGCGCCGAGGAAACTCCTGATGTTGTTCTGGACGGTGACGATGATTTCTCAGTCTGTGACCACACTTGTGCCACGTCCGAAGCCTTGTTCTGAGAAATATGCACGTTTTGTTCCTTCGAGTTGCACCACTTGAGATCATGACCAGGCTGCAACAAACTTTTCACTACAATTTGTTCATCTATTGGCAGCTTTGCGAGGAGCTTTTATCCTTTTTTTTATCTGAAACACCATGCATTCCATTAGCTAGTGGGCTCGACCAAATCGTTGGCCATAGCACCCATTACATCAAGGGGGAGGTTCGTGAGCCACACATGGTCACTACCAATGCCCATCCTTACACCACGGCCAGCCAACAGATGGGCTGGCTTATTACACGAGCGATGCTCAGACAAGATTTTATACTCAATGAAGCCCATCTGCAACAAATACTTGGACTCGCGGAAGAGGCACCCGAGTTGGCTTCAATCAGACAAGTTGGTTTCCATCGCTTGTTTCAGAGGGAGATAATCCGTCATGAAGATTACACGCCCCATACCAAAACTTTCTGCCAAGTTTATGGCTTTCATGAGGGCCAAAGCTTCAGCATGTGTGGCCGTAGAGAGGTTAGCGAGGGGTCCCGCTGCAGCAAACAAGACATCCCCAAGCATGTCCTGGGCGATGCAGCCCCAACCTCCCTGTCTGTTTGTGGCGAGAAAAGAGGCATCCAGGTTGATCATAATCCAGTCCTGAGGTGGCGGCTTCCATCTGCCTTGGTCAACTGACGGCGCCTTTGGTGTCCTCGCATGGAACTCGTTCCAATCCACAGTAGTGATCGTCATCTGGCTGGCAAACATCTCTGCAGGGGTCTTCCGTTCACCGTGTCTAATACTGTTCCGTTCACTCCACCATTTCCACAACAGGCAGATAACTCTAAGCTTCGTCATGTTTCGCAGGGAAAAAACCTTCTCAAGTACTTCAAAAGGTGAAGAACCTCCCATTAGTTCCTGCCTGACATTGTCGAGACCAGGCGCCCTCCAAACCTGCTTGGCCCATTTACATCTGAAGAAAAAATGGCCTCCGTCTTGAAACAACCGCCCGCACACCGCACAACATGTATCTAGTTCAATTTCACTAGTGCAGAACCGGGTTTTAGTGCCGATTTGCCAACCGGCACTAAAGAGTGGGGACTAAAGCCCCCCCCCTTAGTACAGGTTCGTCACGAACCGGCGCTAAAGTGCCACCACGTGGCACGAGCCAGGCCCGGGATGCGCGTAGGACATTAGTACCGGTTGGTAACACCAACCGGTACTAAATATATGGGGGGGGGGGGTTGATTTATTTTCCATTCAATTTTTTTGTTTGCTGTTATTTCACGATACTACAAATTATACACGCTATGCATATATATAAATAAATTTTCTCGTACGTAGAACCGTATATATATATATATATACTACCATGTGGTACTATATATACTATTTTATTATTTTAAATATGTTTATATACTATATTTAAGATATTTTTAAGCAAGTTACATGAAAAAATTGCATATGAGCCCATAGTTTTTTTATATTTATAAAATGCATATATATTTGTACGTAAAAAAGAGCATACACAAAACATGGTACATACTATCTAAAATTTAGTATCTATACTACCTAATCATTGTTATATACAACGTACTATACGTACATACTCTCGGTTTCGATAGATACTACATACAATATACAAAACGCAAGTGGTGGTAACTACCACTTCTTGTAGGAAATATTTGTCCTATATATATATATATATATATATATATATATATATATATATATATATATATATATATATATATCATCGAATGTCTCACAAACTAACACCATTAATTATTCACACATACACATCTATATACATATCCACAATTTCTCCTACATATATATGTTGCCTTTGGTGCCTCCGGAGCACGATGACAAGTGGTTCATGGGGGCGATAGCGGGTAATAGTATTCTCCTTTGGGATCTATGACCTGGTCGAGCAAAAATCCGGCTATTTCCTCTTGAAGTGCTAGTATGCGGTCCGATGGTAGGAGCTTATCCCGCACCGATCTGAACTGTTAAGAAGATCAATATATGCATGTGTGTTAGTTGCGTGACTAGATATCGATAATGGTGTGAATAGTGTTCTGACAAACGTACCCAGTCCTATCTATCAGATCTCCTCCTTTCGCACGTCATCATGCGAATGTTCTCGCAAACGTAGTATGCACACAAATTATTCCCCGACGCCTGCCTCAGGGCCTTTACGAGAATGGAATTGAATCAGATAATAATTAATCAAGCATGATAATTAATTAATGATATAGAAACAAGAATTAAAGAGATGGTAGCTAGCTAGTACTACTTAATTACTTACCTTGGGTCGATGCCAAAACAACTTTTTTGGCCACGTGCCTGGAGTCACCTTGATGAACTTTGCCCATGCCCTGCCCGCCGGCAAAAAAAATTAATAAAGGGGTTATTAAATAGTTCATATCAGGAAATGATGAACTAATAATTAATAGGCCGAGATATAGTTAATAATGATTGAAATTACCTGTTGACTATCCCCTTCACGATGGTGTAGTCTTTATCTTCTTTAGTTAGTGAGTCCAGTAATTCAACTTTTCCTTCCTCAACTTTAATGTCTAATAAGACCCAGTGTCAACTGCATACGCACACGTTTGCATGTCTTAATTAAGCGGGCATGTGCATAAAATTAATCAACTACCGTAAACCGTATACACTTAATTATTAACATCTAGCTAGCTAGTAAGCAAAAACAGAATTTGTAGTACAAGACAATGTGACTCATGGGAAGTTGTAAGGAAGTAGTATATCTTCATTGCTATTGAGGCGCTTCAAGAACTCTAGCATGCTTTACTCTACAACATCTTGACAATGTTCAATCTGCCATATGTCCTGATTAATGGTATTTGGGTCAATGAACCCAACACCATAGCGTCCAGCTTTTTTCATTTCATACATCTTCATCCTGCATATAATACCACGGAAAAAGAATATAGTGAGGATAATTACATGTAATGATTGATCAAAATTATCACTACATAACTAGCTTGAGACTTAAATTACAGAAAGAAATCACTTACAGACAATAGCAACTCACGATAGACTTATCGAGTGCGTCTTGATTGTATAACTGAAATAGTTCTGGATACTCAATGGTCAGAGCTTTCTCATGGTAATAATGCTCATGCTTGACATTCAGCATGAGGGACTCTCGATTGGAAATCTTGGTAATGTTCATGTACCATTGATGCAATTGATACATTCTCGTTGGGAGGTCCTTGACCTTGTCTGGATGGACCAAAGGTTTGCCCCGGACATATTGCCATGCTATTTCCGATTCTTTAAGCATAGGCATGGGCTCGATTTCGAGGAGTTGTCCAACAAAGATATTGAGAATTTGAGCCTGCATTATATGATCCTCTGTTATTATCACATCGCCATGCTGGGGAACGCTAACGGTTTGCCCATAATAATATTTGGCGCGCGTACTACTCCTCTCATGTGTTGTTGGCACAACAAGCGGGGGGATCGCTTGCGCCGCCTATTCTCCCAACTGGGGAACGATTTTCCTGCATTTTTTGCCAGCTGCTTGTTGGCTCGAGCTTGAGCTCCTTCTGTAGTCGTGCTCGATGTGCCTTCCTGATTTGGCGCTCATAGTCCGAGTCAACAGGCTTGGGAGCTGGTTCTCTAGCCATACGAATGAAGTGGTCAATTACTTTCTCAGGCACTTTCTCCTTTGGCGGCGGTGCCGGTTTCGGTCCAAAATGGGCGTCCACTTGGGCTTGCACTATGGCTGTGTTTTGCTCCTTAGTCATGTCGTAAGGCCTCTGAGGAAGAGGAGCGAGGCTTGGACCATATTTATATCGCTTGTCTCCACCTGTACTTCCTGAACTACCTCGACTCGTACCGCTACGCACCAAAGCTGCGACATGTCTCTTCTGCGATTGCTGAGACGGCGGAGACGGCTGACGTGGAGTTGGACCAGGAGAAGTGGCCTGAGGATGTGCCGGACTTGAAGTAGGAGGTGTGGCCTGACACGGTGCCGGACTTGAAACCGAAGAAGTGGCATGACGCTTTGTCGGACTTGAAACCGGAGGAGTCAGCTCACGCGTTCGGGGACTTGGAGGAGGTGGCGGACTTCGAGGAGGAGTCGTCTCATGCGTTCGTGGACTTGGAGGAGCGGGAGTCTGCTTACTCGGTGGCGGACTTCGAGGAGGAGTCGGCAGACGACGCGGTGTCGGTTGACTTCGAAAGATGATGCAATCCTTTCTCCATAGGATGATACGATGTATGGCCTCTCCCAGTGTGCGCTCGTCTTCACCTCCAGGAATGTCAAGCGTTAGCCCCGAATATGGGTCCACCACTTCATCAACCATGACACAAGCATATCCCTCTGGAATCGGGATGCAATGGTAGGTTGCTTTGGGGGTAACTGGAAAAGCAACACCGTCCGCCACCTTCATGGATATGTTCTTCATTTTGGAGTGTAGCTCACATTTAGTGTTCTCTATGATGTCATCCATAGGGTATGTATCCAGCAGTGTGTCGCCCGGGGCAGAACCAATGCTGCTTCTCGGCATGGATGGGACGGTGCTATCCAATGCTGGACGATCATCCGCTTGCTGCTGCCGCTGCTGAGACCCCCTTTCCTGGCTAAGTGAGTCGATCTGCTGCTGCTGCTGCTGGAATTTGAGTGCCAGGTCCGCGTGCCTTGCTTCTAGGCCTTGAAGGCGTTCTGCGTCCTGCTTCCTCTGCTCCTCCTCCAACTTCCTCTTCTTCTCCTCCTCCATCTTCTTTCTTGCACGAGACCTGTAGTCGTCATTCCAGTCCGAAAAGCCCTCATACCAGGGAATAACGCCCTTGCCTCATGTTCTTCCCGGGTGTTCAGGATTACCTAGGGCGCCGTAAGCTCGTCGTTCTCTCTGTTGGGCGTGAACTCCCTCCTTCGAGCTTCTTCTATTGCATCAATTATCTTTTGTTCGGCTCCTTTTAGACTTGCCTTTCGTGAAACTTCGCCTGTCTTCGGGTCCAACGCTCCCCCATGCGCATAGAACCAAGTTCTGCACCTGGGGAGCCAGTTACTAGTAACCGGAGTGACCCCTGCATCCTCCATCTCTTGCTCAGACTTATCCCACTTGGGCAATCCCACCGCGTAGCCACCTGGACCCAGCCTATGGAACTGCGTCTTTCTTGCGGCATTTTGCCTTGTTTTTCATCGACCGTTCCTTAGATAATTCTGAATCCTTGAAGGTCACAAAATCGTCCCAGTGCTCTCTTTGCTTCTCCAGTGTTCCCTTCAAATCTGGAGTCTTCCTTTCATTAGCGAGGTAGTTGGCCCATACAGTTTTCTTGTGGGTGTTGAATGCAATTGCCATCTTCTTAAGAGCAGCGGCCTTGACTTTCTTCACATCTGCTTCAGTGAAATGATCTGGTCGGATAAAATGTTCCATCAGAGATTTCAAAAAGGTCTTATTTGGCTCTGCCGTCGACCCAAGTAACACCTGGACGTTTAATCTTTGGCTCTTTCCATTCTTGAATGGAGATCGGGAGTTTGTCCTTCACAAGAACTCCGCACTGACGAGTCCACTTGTCCGCAACGTTCTTAGGCGTGAGGGGTTCGCCACTAAGTTTGATGGATTCGATGTGGTACTTTACACCATTCTTCAACATTCTGCCTGGGCCTCGCTTTGTCTTGCTGTTTGTAGAAGCATATTTGCTCGATCCGGAGGGCTGAAAGAAGAAAGATCGATTCGTTAATATTTCTTCAATAAAAAAACATGTGATGATCACCATGATGCATGCTTATATAAATATACATCGCCGGTAGTCTTTGTTATTTGAAGATCAGCATTGTCTGTGTCATCACAAACATTGTCTGTGTCATCATAATCATAATCATAGTTCATGACTTCATCAGCTCGGTCGTCGAGATCGAATATCTTTTCATCACCATCTCCGGTATTGTTCAGATATTGGGAGCCGTCATCTGCTTCATTCAGATCATCTAGCCTGTGAGGGTTGCGTATGATGTCGAACAATTCCTCTTCTCTATCTCTGCCGGTATTGTCCGCCATAGCTTTTACTTTACTAATACAGAAGAAATATAAAACAATTTAGTATTCAAATTACAATGCATGGATGCAATTAATCAATAAGGAAAAACTGAATCTCGAATACATCGTCTCGAATATATAATCTCGAATACATCATCGTCTTAATATATATAATCTCGAATATATCGTCTCGAATATTATATATCGAATACATCACTGGCTAGTTACCTAATAAAGATCGAGTACTACAGAAGAATCTAGGGCACCACTCGCGGTTCTTGGGGCGCGGGCGGTGCACACCCAAAGAGAAGGAACCATCACAGGATCATATCTCCGGTCATCTGCCCAAAGAACCCGCCAAGTAGTGGAGAACCTGACGTCGTCCATAGCAGCCATGTAGTGATGGACGTGCTCATCTTCCTCCCTAACACGGCGACGCACCACCTCCGGCGGGGCCGGCTGCCTCTGCACCGAATGTGGCCCATGCGAACGCCACCAAAGAAGATCAGGGTCGATGACGGGACCCGAGGTCGGGTTCCTCACCAAGCGGCACGCCCCTCCAGGTAGCACCTCCCAGTGCCAGCCCGGCGGAGCCCACTCCCGGACATGGGTCCCCTGAAGCAGGACGTCGTGGCGAATGGGTCGACGGCGAGGATGCGGGCCGGGCATATCGTCGAGAACAAATACTATATGCCCGCAAAAAGAAACATTTTTTAAATGATTGGATTGTGATAACTAAAATTCTATATATATGCAAATTCTAACAATTTGACATTAATCTAATTCATCTAACTAAAACTAATTCTAAAATTTCCTGATTATATAACTAACATTTCCATAACAATTCTAATATTTATATAACTAAAAAACAGAAAAATTGCTAACATTTCTATAACTAAAAAACAGAAAACATTTATAACAAACAAACTAATGTGTGTGTGTGTGTAGTGTGTGTGTGTGTGTGTGTGTGTAGTGTGTGTGTGTGTGTGGACATGGTGGCCGGGGCGAGCTCACTGGCGAGGCGACGATGGGGTGGCGACGACGGGGCGACGGGACGGGGCGGCGACG
>NC_041381.1:667480114-667496122 GCF_002162155.2 Triticum dicoccoides
GGCCGGGGCGGCGACATCGACGGGGGCGGCGACGAGGGGCGGGGACGGCCGGGGTCAGCGATGAGGGGCGGGGGCGGCGACGTCGACGGGGACGACATCGATCGGGGCAGGGCGGCGCGATGGAGGGAGGAAACAGAGGGAAACTGAATTTTTTTCAAGTGTTGTATATATAGGATGGACCTTTAGTACCAGTTGGAGCCACGACCCGGTACTAAAGGTCTCTTTTGGCCAGGCCAAGCGGCGGGAAGCGCACCCCCTTTAGTACCGGGTCGTAGCACCAACTGGTACTAAAGGGGGGGGTCTTTAGTACCGGTTGGAGCCACGACCCGGTACTAAAGGGGGTGCGCGGGCTCCAGGCGGTGCGCAAGTTTAGTCCCACCTCGCTTTAGGTACAAAAAATTACAAACTTTCTATTAGTGCTGGTAGTTTTCAAATTTGAATAGTTTAAATTTTGAATTATTTGAAATTTGTGTGATTCACTAGTTTGTGAATAACTTAACTTTGAAAAAAGTTTTATCAGTGATTCTTTTTTCTTATGTTTAATATTAGTGTTGTTTATCATTATATTCAATTTGGTAATGCTTAGGTTATTTAAAAAATGAAATGCCTTTGTAACGGTTCAGTTTTCGTCAGAAACCCTGATACTTCGAAAGAGATTGTCGATTTTATACACGAAGTGCATCCAGTTTTTGCCGTAACCCTCTCTACTTTTTTGCACATGCTATTTGTATGAAATTATGATACCATGCCAACTTTCAACCTTTTCTGAGTTCATTTGAAATGCTTTTCAATTTCAGGGTCATTTAGCTGGAAAAAATCAGTAAATGCATGAAAAGAATTTGTTTGCACATAAAATTTCTTCGCGTTTCAAATGCCAAAACACATAGCTACCCTAACTATTACAGACATTCCCTCCTGGGTGTGAAACACAGAAGAAAGTGATGAGAGTGAAGCCGATCACATCCCAGATATTTGGGTGTGAAACTTTTTCTTCGTGTCTGTCCCTTTGCGTCGTAGCCATGGAAAATCTTCATCATTTAACTGGATGCTCGGGTCAATATTCACTGTGAATGGAGCAATTTCATCAAACTTTTCATAATCTTCTGACATGTCTGTCTTGTCATCCACTCCCACGATGTTTCTTTTTCCTGAAAGAACTATGTGGCGCTTTGGCTCGTCGTGTGATCCATTCGCTTCCTTATCTTTTCTTTTTCTCGGCCTGGTAGACATGTCTTTCACATAAAATACCTGTGCCACATCGTTGGCTAGGACGAATGGTTCGTCCGCATACGCAAGATTGTTGAGATCCACTGTTGTCATTCCGTACTGCGGGTCTTCCGTTACCCCGCCTCGTGTCATATTGACCCATTTGCACCAAAACAAAGGGACCTTCAAATCACCTGATCCATAGTTAAGTTCCCATATGTCCTCTATGTAACCATAATATGTTTCCTTTCCCGTGTTGGTTGTTGCATCAGAGCGGACACCACTGTTTTGGTTGGTGCTCTTCTTATCTTGGGCGATCGTGTAAAATGTATTCCCATTTATCTGGTACCCTTTGAAAGTCATTATATTCGAAGATGGTAACTAGGACAGCGAGTACAGGTCATTTTGAATATCGCCATCATTCAGGGCACGTTTCTGCAACCAACCGGCGAAAGTCCTCGTTTGTTCGTGTGTAATCCAGTCGTCAGACTTCTCTGGGTGTTTGGACTATAGAAAATTCTTGTGTTCCTCCATATATGGAGCCACCAAGGCGGAATTCTGTAGAACTGTGTAGTGTGCTTCAGTGAGAGAATGCCCGTCCATACATATTATTTGATGCCCTCCTAGCGTGCCTTTTCCTTCCAGTCTGCCCTTATGCCGCGATTCAGGAACACCAATCAGCTTAAGGTCAGGAATGAAGTCAATACAAAACTCAATGACCTCCTCATTTTCATGGCCCTTCGAGATGCTTCCTTCTGGCCTAGCACGGTTATGAACATATTTCTTCAAGACTCCCATGAACCTTTCAAAGGGGAACATATTGTGTAGAAATACAGGACCCAAAACGTTAATCTCTTCACAAAGGTGAACTAGGACGTGCGTCATGATGTTGAAGAAGGATGGTGGGAACACCAACTCGAAACTGACAAGACATTGCACAAAATCATTCTGTAACCTTGGTATGATTTATGGATCGATTACCTTCTGAGAGATTGCATTGAGGAATGCATATAGCTTCACAATGGCTAATCGAACATTTTCCAGTAGAAGCCCCCTCAATGCAACCGGAAGGAGTTGCGTCATAATCACATGGCAGTCATGAGACTTTAGGTTCTGAAACTTTTTCCCTGCCATATTTATTATTCCCTTTATATTCGACGAGAAGCCAGGCGGTACCTTCATGCTGAGCAGGCATTCGAAGAAGATTCCCTTCTCTTCTTTGGTAAGAGCGTAGCTGGCCTGACCCTGATGTATGTCGTCTTTTCCGTGCATACGTTGCTGGTCCTCCCGTGCCTCTGGTGTATCTTTTGTCTTCCCATAAACGCCCAAAAAGCCAAGCAGGGTCACGCAAAGATTCTTCGTCAGGTGCATCACGTCGATTGCGGAGCGGACCTCTAGGTCTTTCCAATATGGCAGGTCCCAAAATATAGATTTCTTCTTCCACATGGGTGCACGTCCGTCAGCGTCCTTCGGAACAGGTTTTTCGCCAGGACCCTTTCGAAAGATTACCTCCAAATCCTTGACCATATCATGTACATCAGCACCAGTACGGTGGCGAGGCTTCGTCCGGTGATCCGCCTCACCTTTGAAATGCTTGTGTTTCTTTCTTACGGGATGCCTTGTCGGAAGAAATCGACGATGTCCCAGGTACACATTCTTCCTACAACTATGAAAATATATACTGTCGATATCATCCAAACAGTGCGTGCATCCGCGGTATCCCTTGTTTGTCTGTCCTGAAAGGTTACTGAGAGTAGGCCAATCATTGATGGTCATGAACAGCAACGCCTTTAGGTCAAATTCTTCCTGTCCGTGCTCATCCCACGCACGTACACCTGTTCCATTCCACAGCTGTAATAGTTCTTCAACTAATGGCCTTAGGTACACATCAATGTCGTTGCCGGGTTGCTTAGGGCCTTGGATGAGCACTGGCATCATAATGAACTTCCGCTTCATGCACAACTAAGGAGGAAGGTTATACAAACATAGAGTCACAGGCCACGTGCTATGGTTGTTGCTCTGCTCCCCAAAAGGATTAATGCCATCTGCGCTTAGACCAAACCATACGTTCCTTGGGTCACCTGCAAACTCCTCCCAGTACTTTCTCTCGATTTTTGTCCACTGCGAACCGTCAGCGGGTACTCTCAACTTTCCGTCTTTCTTACGGTCTTCTGCGTGCCACCGCATCGCCTTCACATGCTCTTTGTTTTGAAACAAACGTTTCAACCGTGGTATTATAGGAGCATACCACATCACCTTGGCAGGAATCTTCTTCCTGGGGCGCTCGCCCTCGACATCACCAGGGTCATCGCGACTGATCTTATAACGCAATGCACCGCATACCGGGCAAGCGTTCAAATCCTCGTACTCACCGCGGTAGAGGATGCATTCATTAGGGCATGCATGTATCTTTTGCACCTCTAACACTAGAGGGCAGACAGCCTTCTTTGCTTCATACGTACTCTCGGGCAATTCGTTGTCCTTTGGAAGCATATTCTTTATCATTACCAGCAACTTTCCAAATCCCTTATCAGATACACCACTCTCTGCCTTCCATTGCAGCAATTCAAGTGTGGTGCCCAACTTTTTTTTGTCAGCTTCGCAATTCGGGTACAACAATTTCTTGTGATCCTCTAACATCCGCTGCAACTTCGTCCTCTCCAGATCACTTGCGCAGTTTCTCTTTGCATCGGCAATGGCCTGACCTAGATCATCAGCGGGCTCATCTGATGCCTCTTCTTCAGCTTCTTCCCGCAATGCCGGCTCAGCTTCTTCCCCCATTGTTGTATCATCGTATTCAGGGAACCCATGGCCAGGATAGCCGTCGCCGTCCTCTTCTTCTTCATTGTCTTCCATCATAACCCCTATTTCTCTGTGCTTGGTCCAAACATTATAGTGGGGCATGAAACCGGACTCAAATAGGTGGACGTGAATGGTTCTTGACGTAGAGTAACTGTGACCATTCTTACAGCCAGCACATGGACAAGGCATAAAACCATCCGCCCGCTTGTTTGCCTCAGCGGCAAGCAGAAAAGTATGCACGCCATTAATGAACTCGGGAGAGCATCGGTCATCATACATCCATTGTCGGCTCATCTTCATCACACAACACTGAATAGACTAAATTAATACAAGTTCATACATAAAGTTCATACATAAAGTTCATATACATCACTTAATTAAATGCAACATACAAATAACTCTCTAGGTAAAGAATTTAAATGCAACAAGAAATGCGATGAAGATCACAACTAAGGTAACAATTGATCCAACAGCATAATGATACCAAGCCACACTATCAATGTCATATTTTTTAATCTTTCTAATCTTAAACCTCATTTTCTCCATCTTGATCTTGTGATCATCGACGACATCGGCAACATGCAACTCCAATTCCATCTTCTCCTCCTCAATTCTTTTCAATTTTTCTTTCAAATACTCATTTTCTCTTTCAACTAAATTTAACCTCTCGACAATAGGGTCGGTTGGAATTTCCGGTTCACATACCTCCTAGATAAAAATATCTATGTCAACTTGATGGGCATAATTTTTTATAAACACGAAATGCAACAACTAGTTTTAAAAGAGAATATACCACATCCGAATCATAACAAGGACGAGGGCCGACGGGGACGGATATCAAAATCATGGCACTATGTATAACAAACAACGTACGGGTAAGATAATTATACGATTAACTATATATCCAAATCACATAAACATCAATTTGGTAATGTAAAACATTCATGAACAAGAGCCTCACCACAAGGTGGTGCCGGCGACGGGACGGTGCGGGCGATCGACGGTGGTTACGACGGAGATTTAGAAGGCACTAAGTAAACCACACCTACATATGCAAGCTAAGTGTTATTTTTGACCTCAAATTGCATATAAATCAAATACTAGCAAATATAATTCCTCCCAAATTAATAACTATACAAAGCATTGCAAGAGCTAATCTAGCAATGAGAGTTGAAAGGACAAAGTTGCTAACCTTTGTGATCATTTGAATGGATGGGGGCCTTCAAATCTTGACAAATTTTGGGCAAAATGTGTGATGAGCTCGAGAGAAAGAGGGGAAGAACAGAGGAGGAGAGGGGAAAGGGGAAGAACAGAGCGAGCTCGGGTGGACGAAGGGTTTATGTAGGTCGACCTTTAGTATCGGTTCATGGCACGAACCGGTACTAAAGGTGCTGGACGGGCCCCAGACTGACAACACCCTGCCACCACCCTCTTTAGTACCGGTTCGTGGCACGAACCGGTACTAATGAGAACGGCCGGCTAGCCGTTGGAACCGGCACTAATGGACACATTAGTGCCGGCTCAAAATCGAACCGGCACTAATGTGTCTCATATTAGGTCCTTTTTCTACTAGTGTTCCTCGCTTCACGATGTTCATGTGGAGGGGTGGCTATTGTGCCCGAACCGCCAAAGGAAGTGGTGTACCTTACCAGGGCAGGGAGAAGCTGCATATACTGCCAACATAGTTGACAGGGAGAAGCTGCACCTGAGTTCCTGACAACTCCGGAGGACACCACATCAAGACGTAGATGGTACTGGGAAGAACCCCTTATTGTTTCAAGCACTTGCCGCACACTGTCATGTTGATTACTCGTAGTACAACTCCAACATCGAACTATTTGTATCACCGCAAACTCCCTTTTTCTTGAAGACAAGCATGTGTACCTACTCACAGAAGCTCCTTAGGTTGCTCAGCCAAGCACATGCCCGCAGCACCACCATAATGGCATGGCCAAGCAGACCACCAGCGAGTCCCTTTCCTTCATGATAAATGCAGGTGAAAAGTATTGCTACTTCGTCATGAAAACTTGTTTACTATATAAAAGGAAGACTTCCATTGTTTTCTCACACAGCAGGCTACCTAGGTGGGCTGGTTCACTCTAGAGTACTCATTCTACGCGGGCAGGGTTCGACTCCCTAGGTAAAGATAAATAGATACTGTAAGTACGAAAAATATAAAAAGACGGATGAATAAAATAGAGAACATACGAAAAACAATTTGATGGACGAAAAAAGTGGAGAAACGATCCGATCCGTCCTTTAATATTAGGTAAAGATAAAGATAAAGATATCAAAACTCTATGCGGGAAAAATAGGAGGAAGAGCCACATGAGATGGACGGTTTTATTTATTCTGCAGCCATGATAGATGGTATGTCGCCGTATATGATAATAATTGTGATATGTCTTCTTTCTCAGGGTATCTTCTATGTTCTGCTTTCTTATCAAGCGAAGCCTACGCTGGAAGGATGTCCTGCTGAACAGAGCTTCTCAGCTCGACTACACCACATCAATGGTCTGGCCATCGGGTTCGGAGATCGTCAAGCACTGGATTTATTTTGTGCAACTTTATAAGGCAGGGCTTTGACACCTGCGGAAGTATTCGAGCCACTGTCATGAAAATTCCTCTATTTAGGTCCTCGAACAAATCAAGTATCATGCGTTGTAAATATCGCCGTTAGCTCTTTGCTTCCCATGATATCACCTGCTCAATTTCTATCCACTGTAAATGCCGCTCGGTCATGCTGCTTACTCTAAGTCCTCTTGTTGTTCTTATACTGTGTGTGGCTTCTTATGTCTTATATTTACCGCTAGCCTTGCTGATCTAAAAGCCCTCCTCCTTTGTTGATTTACCTCACACGGTAAATAGCATGTGCCTTCCTGTTAGTTCGCTGCTTTGGTTAGCCGTTCAAATTGTTTTTTGTGTTTGTTTGAATATCGATAGGAACTCGTCAGCTAATCAAATTTAAGAAGCACTAGTTAAAACTAATGTTTCACTGCCATTCGTTCTTTGCTTTTCTCCTGATATTGTTTGGTTGCTTTCTGCAAAGGGAATCTATGGACTTGGTTTCCTATCAAGCTAAGACTTTAGTTGGCTTTCCAAGTTTGTCACCTGTAAGCTACCTTGCGTTGTTGTATGATTTATACCTGGGATGTTTGATGTTGGACAAAACTTATTGTGTGCTTTCTATGCTCATATTTTCCCCCTGCCTTTTCACTATGTGAATATAGTCCAACTAATAGTTCATTCAATAATTGTAAAATTTTATCGTATACAAGACATCGACAAAAAGGTTTTATACTAGTTCACTAATTTAGGAGAATTCTTTTCTTCCCATGATATCACCTGCTCAATGGTCCTACAACAAGATAAAACTTAAATTCATAACTAAAGCCGCATTCTGCCCTTCAGATAACAACAATTGCCTTAAGATTCTATATATTGTATTTAAGGTTTCAAATTGTCAGTGCACATTCTGTTCTTTAGGAGCAGGAGCTGCAACGATTTGTTCCAAAGGAGCAGGAGCGGTTTGGCCCACTCGGCAAAACAGGTGTTCTATTTTGTTCAGGTCTAAAGGACATGTAACTCTGTGTGGCCCAGAGACGGCCTAGCTACGGCCCGGTCATGGAGAGTGCGGCTAACGCCACAACCAATTCTCCCCTACGTTGATCTCTCACGCACCAGGATAGACACATGCCTTGTGGCTGTTCGTTGAGAGCTTGATTGTTCTCTGTTCATCGACGGTGCGCGCGGTGAATCTCACCGCCGAGGCCTCTACCAGGCAAGATGCACTAGTAGAAAAGAGGGCTTTGGTCCACCCCGGGTTAGCCCATTAGTCCCGGTTCAGTCTAGAACCAGGACTAATGGGGGCATTAGTCCCGGTTCGTGCGCCCAGGGGCCACGTGGGCCATTTGTCCCGGTTCGTCTGGACCTTTTAGTCCCGGTTGGTGCCACGAACCGGGACTAAAGGGTGCGATGCCCATTAGTCCCGGTTCGTGGCACCAACCGGGACTAAAGGTTAGACCTTTAGTCTCGGTTGGTGCCACGAACCGGTACTAAAGGTTTCATTTTCAAATTCCACCCCCTGGATCGCCTTTCCAGTTAAAAAAAAGAAAATGATGAAAATGTCAAAAAAATAAGAGAAAATAAGTTTCCCATGTGATATATGGTCTAGTTGTTGGGAAAATTTACAAATATGAATTTCGACTTTATTTGCAAAATCTCTCTAAAATTTAGTAAAATGGGCATAACTTTTGCATACGAACTTGGATGAAAACGTTTTTTATATGAAAAATCATCTACTCGAAAAGTTACATCCAAATTTAATTGGGGGAACCCCGTTAAACATTTTCAAAATCCTCAAAAACCTAACAGAAAAAAAGTTACGGGGCTTTTAAGATCTAGAGTGGAAAAAATCGAAAAAATTTCAAACTGTGGTCAAACAATGGTCAAACAATGGTCAAACTGATTATTCAAGAAATATTAGTGTTACTAAATAATTATTGTTTATTAAAACAATAGTTTCAAACTCAAACAGTGAAATGTGTCACTTCATGCTCAAGCAAAATTCCCGAGAGTTAATAGGATTGACATCTTACTATTGTCAGGAAAACAACAACTGCAGACTTGGAAACAAGGGAGAATAGAACCCGGAAGTTAAGCGTGCTCAGGCTGGGGGAGTGCGAGGATGGGTGACCGTTCGGGAAGTTAGATGATTTGAAATGATGAGGGATGATTAGAGATTAGAGGATAAATTGAGCAGTGATGAGGGGTGGTGATTAGAGATTAGAGGTTAAAATAATTTAGAAATTTGAAAATAAAAAAATTCATAAAAATTCATAAAAAATCATAAAATTTCCTTTAGTCCCGGTTGGTGTTACCAACCGGGATTAAAGGTGGAGCTCCACGTGGCCGCGGCCTTTATTCCCGATTCGTGTTAGAACCGGGACTAAAGGGGGGAGGCATTAGTAACGACCCTTTAGTCCCGGTTCATGAACCGGGACTAAAGGTCCTTACGAACCGGGACAAATGCCCTGTTTTCTACTAGTGATGCCCTTATCCTCTCCTTTTGCACTCATCTTATCCATTCCTCTCCTCCACATTCTTTCTCATAGCCCTCATCACTGCTCGCAGCAATGAGAATCTTACCATGGAAACCACGAAGGCCGCAGGCAGCTGACTCTTGCCTACGGTATTCCCTTCGCCACCATTGTGTTTTACTACCCTGTGTTGTTCCCTTCTCGTACCGCAAATCAGACTCTCTAATCCGTTTTCTCATGCTTCTCCTAGATTCACGATTTTCCTACCAATCTGTCCAACGGCTCTTCTTCCACCGGTCAACATCGTCTTCACCAGGTATATTCCTATTCCATCTCAGTGTGTTTTGGTGTTTAACTGCCTTTGAGGAACCAGTAGATATTGTGGCTAAAGACATTTAAGCCACTGATTTTGATTTGTAAGCCTTAATATTGTGTTGGACTAACTAGGCCGTCATGATGTTCCTGTGTGGTCGGGCTTAGTCTTCTTTTCTATCTGATATAAACAAAGTAAATGAGGGCGATGGATCTACCTAATAATTGTATGTATGCATATGAATCTCTATCTATATCCAACGGTTGACCAATGCACGAGACCTCCCATGCATTGGAGTTGCTATTAGTCCGAATTCCGAATCCTAATTCGATCCCGACCACATCTTCTCATCCCACTATCTTCATCCCTTAACGATCGGTCGCAATTGGTCTCATGAGGACGCCCATCCCACTGGTGTTACAATTTAAGTTGCATACTAAACATTTTTACATGTTATTCATTATAGATTTTTTTCTCACCAAATTTAGTTAGTTCTCTTCGGTGCTACAATCTTTGATTTACAAGATTAATAAGTATGTTTCCTATTATACCTAATAGTAGTAAACATGTAATTATTATAATATTAACTCTCAAAATTAAATGTTATACAATTCAAACAACATGAGAGTCACACTATGTCTTTTTTAAGGAATATTTGGTCAGGGATGATTTAGTAAACTTAATGAATTACGTTAAGTCTAAGCAAAACATACCTATATGAAAAAATCACATTTAATATGTAATCCATCACTTAAATATGTTAGAATGTGTTTATATATGATAGTTGGTTCAACAATGTATAAGCCTAACAAATATCGGAATAGAAGATTGTCGAATATGATTGTCTAATGTAGATGTTAAGTAATAGGAAACTACAAAGTGCATGATGTGTATAAAACGGTGATTGATCCGAAAAATCCTCCTATCATCATATTGCATCTCCGTCACGACTAATATGCTCCGTTCGCCAGTCTCCAGTCCAGTTCTTCATGGAGCGAGCAACTTCATCAATGACATAATTTGGGAAGACATGTTTGACAATGGGCACAAAGAAATTCTAGGATTCATCATGATTCTCATCCTGGTCTGCTTCATCACCTTCACCTTGTTGGTATGTCAGGGCACTATTTAGGCACCCTTAGGTAGTTTGATGAAATTCCTCTCTTCCACCCTGGCCAAGTTAGTGATGACCGCTAAGAGATTTTGTTAGCATATATCGCTAGGAGATAAGAGAGTAGTGGTGAGGAAGATATATAGGAGACACCATCCTTGGTAAGGCGGATGAGTGAACATTATTAATTGCCAGGAGTACATTTCCATGCTTTATTTCATCAGTGGTGTTGGAGCCTCTCCAACTACACAAAATGTGGCACTCGGTGTGGCCCTTTTACCTTACTTCTCCTTGCATGTGATGATCTTTGCTAGCTACTACCTTCGTCCTGGTTTATTGGTCCACGTAGTATTTTGTGTCAAACTTTGACCATAGATTTAACCACTGTTCAAAAAATCTTTGATTCAGTGATTAATCTTCCGATTTATCGCTAATCAGGGGGGTGACCGATAAGATTATCCCTTATATTCACCGGTTATCTTTTGGACCGATTTATCGCTCTGACAAGCGATTTATCAGGAATCTACCGATAAATCAAACCTATTTCTAGCACTACGTTTGCAAAAACTATGTTTATTTATGTTTTGTGGACCTTGTTGCGCAATATGTAATGTTGTCCTATTTGGGTTGTCATTATATGAGGATTCAAAGGCTAGGAATCAAGGTAACACTTCCGTCAAATATTGTTTTGGTGTTAAATATAGCGTATTTCGGTGTTGGGAACCTGAGATTTGCAAAAAAATATCCTATTAATAGTTGACCGATGAAATCGATTAATCGGCCGATTTTCAATTAATCTCTAATCCCTAGCTGATCGAGACGATAACGATAAGAGATATCCTCAACATTGGATTTAACTAAGTAAATAATAATGCATGTTAGCAAAAATTATATCCCTGGATTCGTATTTGAACATAGTTTCAAGAGAGATTTTTTTGTTACATGCATTAACATTTTCTTAGTTAAATCTAAAGTCAAAGTTTGGCACAAAATACTAAGGGGACTAATAAAACCAGGATGGGGGTAGTAGATACTATGAGAAGTATTCAAAATGCCATATGTTAGTTTACCATATCATAGCTACCAAGATGTTAGGCAACAATTAGAAGGTTCTTTGATAAAGATCTATTTTTGTTTTTATTCTCATAAGTTAATAGTTGTCGGTTGATAGCCTAGTGACTATCATGGGATAACCTCGCGGTTGTTACCGGAACAATTTGGTAGCTACCATCAGATAACATAGCGACTTGCACTGAATAACCTAGTGATTGTCCACGAATAACCTAGTGATTCTCATTGGGCAAACCTGGTAGCCAGGAAAACCTATTAGTTGTTACCTAAACAACTTAGCAGGTATCGTCGGATAACCCAATAGTATCACTGAATAACTTGGGGTTATCATCAGGCAAACCTTTTAGTTGTTGCCAAAGCAACTTGACAATTATCACCGGATAACCTGGTGGTTTTCATCGACGAACCTGACCAAACATAGCAGTTGTTACCTAAACAACTGGGCAATTGTCACCGGATAACCCGGTGGCTTTCAACGAATGCGATCGTCCCCAGATAACCTGGTGACTGTTGTCGGACAAAACAACCAGTTGTTACGTAAACAATTTACTACTAACACTAGATAATTTGGTGACCATCATCGAATAACAGTAGGTATTAATTAGTGTGATAACCAAGTAACTGGCACAGGTTATTTGATGTCACTTTAATGACTAGTAACTGGCACACAAAATAAAATCAATAATAGGTGTGCCCAATATTTCATCAAAACTTACAAGTGAGGACGAATATTGAAACATCAACACGCACGTCAAACACAAGCATGCAAACCGAGTGTGAAATGGTGAATTAGAGTGGCGTAAGCACTATAACATTTCAATCCCTTTTATGGCTCATTTGAGACAGCAAGGAACACGATATCACGCAGTAATAGGGCCCTTAGCAAATACTATTACATTCAAACAAGGAATCCTATTGTTATAACATCACGGCTTTATTGAGTCCCGACTCATGCTATTGATCGCTCCACCGCAGCAAGATGACACTACAATCATGACGCACATCTCACTAGTCGGTCCAACGCCGGCCGATCTTGAGAGCTCCACTCAGTTGGAGAATAACATGTGCCTTCCACCCAATAACATATGGCTTCCAACTATATATCACCAAATAACCTATGGCTTTCACCGAATAACTGGAGGATCATCACCAAATAACCTGCTGAGTACCATTGGACCGAACACAAGCGTTTGAAGGGGAACGTAGTAATTTCAAAAAAAATCCTACGCACACGCAAGGATCATGGTGATGCATAGCAACGAGAGGGGAGAGTGTTGTCCACGTACCCGCGTAGAATGAAAGCGGAAGCGTTATGACAACGCGGTTGATGTAGTCGTACGTCTTCACGATCCGACCGATCCAAGTATCGAACGTACGGCACCTCCGAGTTCAGCACACGTTCAGCTCGATGACGATCCCCGGACTCCGATCCAGCAGGGTGTCGGGGATGAGTTCCGTCAGCACGACAACGTGGTGACGATGATGATGTTCTATCGATGCAGGGCTTCGCCTAAGCACCGCTACGATATGACCGAGGTGGAATATGGTGGAGGGGGGCACCGCACACGGCTAAGGAACGATCACGAAGATCAACTTGTGTCTAGAGGTGCCCCCCTGCCCCCGTATATCAAGGAGCAAGGGGGGAGGCCGGCCGGCCCTAGGGGGCGTGCCAAGGAGGGGGGAGTCCTCCTCCTAGTGGGAGTAGGACTCCCCTTTCCTAGTCCAACTAGGAAGGAGGAAGGGGGAAGGAAAGAGAGGGAGAGGGAAAGAGGGGCCGCGCCCCCTCCCCTTGTCCAATTCGGACTCCCCATGGGAGGGAGCGCGCCACCTCCTGGGCTGCTGCCCTCTCTCCCCTCAGGCCCACTAAGGCCCAATACTTCCCCGGGGGGTTCCGGTAACCCCTCCGGCACTCCGGTTTTCTCCGAAATCACCCGGAACACTTCCGGTGTCCGAATATAGTCGTCCAATATATCAATCTTTATGTTTCGACCATTTCAAGACTCCTCGTCATGTCCGTGATCACATCCGGGACTTCGAACAACCTTCGGTACATAAAAACTTATAAACTCATAATAAAACTGTCATCGTAACGTTAAGCGTGCGGACCCTACGGGTTCGAGAACTATGTAGACATGACCTAGAACTGTTTCCGGTCAATAACCAATAGCGGAACCTGGATGCTCATATTGGCTCCTACATATTCTATGAAGATCTTTATCGGTCAAACCGCATAACAACATACGTTGTTCCCTTTGTCATCGGTATGTTACTTGCCCGAGATTCGATCATCGGTATCTCAATACCTAGTTCAATCTCGTTACCGGCAAGTCTCTTTACTCGTTATGTAATGCTTCATTCCGTAACTAACTCATTAGCTATGTTGCTTGCAAGGCTTATAGTGATGTGCATTACCGAGAGGGCCCCAGAGATACCTCTCCGACAATTGGAGTGACGAATCCTAATCTTGAAATACGCCAACCCAACATGTACCTTCGGAGACACCTGTAGAGCTCCTTTATAATCACCCAGCTACGTTGTGATGTTTGGTAGCACACAAAGTGTTCCTCCGGTAAACGGGAGTTGCATAATCTCATAGTTGTAGGAACATGTGTAAGTCATGAAGAAAGCAATAGCAACATACTAAACGATCAAGTGCTAAGCTAACGGAATGGGTCATGTCAATCACATCATTCTACTAATGATGTGATCCCGTTAATCAAATGACAACTCATGTCTATGGTTAGGAAACATAACCATCTTTGATTAATGAGCTAGTCTAGTAGAGGCATACTAGTGATAATATGTTTGTCTATGTATTCACATATGTATCATGTTTCCGGTTAATACAATTCTAGCATGAATAATAAACATTTATCATGATATGAGGAAATAAATAATAACTTTATTATTGCCTCTAGGGCATATTTCCTTCAGTCTCCCACTTGCACTAGAGTCAATAATCTAGATTACACAGTAATAATTCTAACACCCATGGAGTCTTGGTGCTGATCATGTTTTTCTCGTGGAAGAGGCTTAGTCAACGGGTCTGCAACATTGAGATCCGTATGTATCTTGCAAATCTCTATGTCTCCCACCTAGACTTGATCCCGGATGGAATTGAAGGGTCTCTTGATGTGCTTGGTCCTCTTGTGAAATCTGGATTCCTTTGCCAAGGCAATTGCACCAATATTGTCATAGAAGATCTTCATTGGGCCCCATGCACTAGGTATGACACCTAGATCGGAAATGAACTCCTTCATCCAGACTCCTTCATTTGCTGTTTCCGAAGCAGCTATGTACTCCGCTTCGCATGTAGATCCCGCCACGACGCTTTGTTTAGAACTGCACCAACTTACAGCTCCACCGTTTAATAGAAACACGTATCCGGTTTGCGATTTAGAATCGTCCAGATCAGTGTCAAAGCTTGCAACAAACTTTTCACTACAATTTGTTCATCTATTGGCAGCTTTGCGAGGAGCTTTTATCCTTTTTTTATCTGGAACACCATGCATTCCATTAGCTAGTGGGCTCGACCAAATCGTTGGCCATAGCACCCATTACATCAAGGGGGAGGTTCGTGAGCCACACATGGTCACTACCAATGCCCATCCTTACACCACGGCCAGCCAACAGATGGGCTGGCTTATTACACGAGCGATGCTCAGACAAGATTTTATACTCAATGAAGCCCATCTGCAACAAATACTTGGACTCGCGGAAGAGGCACCCGAGTTGGCTTCAATCAGACAAGTTGGTTTCCATCGCTTGTTTCAGAGGGAGATAATCCGTCATGAAGATTACACGCCCCATACCAAAACTTTCTGCCAAGTTTATGGCTTTCATGAGGGCCAAAGCTTCAGCATGTGTGGCCGTAGAGAGGTTAGCGAGGGGTCCCGCTGCAGCAAACAAGACATCCCCAAGCATGTCCTGGGCGATGCAGCCCCAACCTCCCTGTCTGTTTGTGGCGAGAAAAGAGGCATCCAGGTTGATCATAATCCAGTCCTGAGGTGGCGGCTTCCATCTGCCTTGGTCAACTGACGGCGCCTTTGGTGTCCTCGCATGGAACTCGTTCCAATCCACAGTAGTGATCGTCATCTGGCTGGCAAACATCTCTGCAGGGGTCTTCCGTTCACCGTGTCTAATACTGTTCCGTTCACTCCACCATTTCCACAAGAGGCAGATAACTCTGAGCTTCGTCATGTTTCGCAGGGCAAAAACCTTCTCGAGTGCTTCCAAAGGTGAAGAACCTCCCATTAGTTCCTGTCTGACATTGTCGAGACCAGGCGCCCTCCAAACCTGCTTGGCCCATTTACATCTGAAGAAAAAATGGCCTCCGTCTTGAAACAACCGCCCACACACCGCACAACATGTATCTAGTTCAATTTCACTAGTGCAGAACCAGGCTTTAGTGTCGGTTCGTAACGACCTTTAGTGCCGATTTGCCAACCGGCACTAAAGAGTGGGGA
>NC_041381.1:667496644-667500161 GCF_002162155.2 Triticum dicoccoides
TATATATACAGACGGTCTATTCTGCTAATATTAGCAGAATAACTATTCTGCACACCATTTCGGCACTGCACGCTCAACAAAAGCGCACTGCATCATTTTGACGACGAGCACTACAGTAGAGACTACTGAACTTCTCGTCGGAAAATACTGCACGTGTTGTTTTTTCGGTACTGTTTTCGATCTAACTTTTTGATTGTTTATCGGAATGAGTCGTATAATATACCGTTGAAAAGCTATGGATTAGGCGTAACTTCGCTATGTTGAACACTTTTCGAGATTCCTCGCGGTTTAAGAGAAGTTTCAAAAAAGGCGCGGCGGATGACGAGTGGCAGCGAACGTATTTTCGTGATTTTTTCTAAACTGCTCATCGGAATAAAGCAAATGATATGCTGTTGGAAAGATATCGTCAAGGCGCATCTTTTTCATATCTATTATGTTTTCTAATTCGTCACGGTTTAAGAGCAGTTTCAAATTTACTAAATCGCGAAACTCTGTTTTTCAAATTTTTTGAAATTTTCGGTACTGTTTTCGCTCCAGTTTTTGAACCGTTTGTCAAAACGAGGCGTATGATACGCCGTTGGATAGCTACGGACAAGGCACAACTTTCATATGTTGAAATGGTTTTGAGATTCCTTACGATTTTTAGTTAATTTTGAAAATCGTGCGGCTGACTTCGAGAGGCAACGGCTGTTTTTTCGCGAAATTTTTATGAACGGCTGGTCGAAATGATTCAAATCATACGCCTTTGGAAAGATATCGACGAGACGCAACTTTTTCATGTAGAATGCTCTCTCTAATTCCTTACGGTTTAAGAGCAGTTTCGATTTTACCGAAAAGCGGACACTCTGTTTTTCGCGACACCCAAATCGACGTGGGTACTTGATCCGACTGAAAACCGCACTGCAACGGATGAAAAACCGCACTGCATCGCATGGGTAAGAGAACTGCATGGTTTCCTTTTTGTGGGACGTTAATTTTTGAAGACGAGGAAGAAAACCGCACAATCACAATGCATCAGACAGTCAAGCGAACTGCATGATTTCTTTTTTGTGGGACGTAAATTTTCGAAGACAAGGAAGAAAACCGCACTGGTTTTAAACTGAAAACCGCACTGCATCAAACGGGAAAGTGAACTTCATGATTTTTTTTTTTGTCGGATGTAAATTTTCTCACACGAGTTTTTGTTGTTTTTTTTACTTTCTTTTACGAACGAGAGTGGACCGCAGAGCCTAGGCCAAGTGAGCCGCGGCATATATCAAAGTGAACCACATTACTATTTTATTGTTTCACTAATTTTTAACACTTTCATGTTGGGCGCAAGTGAACATCATCACTCTAAAAACTGAACCACATCCGCGAAACAAACGCACTGCAGGTGTTGACGTAGTCGACTAAATTTTAGAACACATGAAACAAATTGCACCATCGCACCATCGCATCAAACAAATTTATTCAAGACCGTGAGCATCGCGCCATCGCACTGCAAGCACCCTACTGCACACCCGTCCGCACCGTTGTGAAGACCCATGCGAACTGCAGTGTTGCGCCCAAACGAAATCTGAAAAGACACCAAACATATTCCTGAACTTCAACAATTGCATAGCCACACCGCAACTTCTGTTGTTGGGGAAGAAGGGAACCACCACGCCGTCTTCGCCGGTGTCGCGAACACCCTGGTTCCCGGTGCGGCAGAGCCCGTCCTCGCCTCAGACATAGCAACAAGAAAAGGAGCAGCACGACCAGCGCCATGGAGTCCCGCAATGAACTGCAAACAAATATTGAGTGAGCTGCAACAAAAAGCAAAGGAGCTGCCAAATGAAAACACTACAAAATGCAAGAACATGCCAAATGCACTGCACAGAACATGCTCGCCCGCCGAACTGCATTGGGAACATACAGAGTTAGATGCCCTATGGTGGAGCTGGCTATGGGCCATTAGGCAAACAAATACTCACACAAATACGGGATGATGTCCATGGGAGTACAATATAAACACACGAATACAAAAGCCCCAGCGGATATGGCCATCATCTTGGGCTGCACGTAGATGAGAACCACATTGCAAACCCACGCCCGCGTGCCGCACGACCACACTGATGGAACTGCAAACCATACTGAAAAATGCATTACCTTGCCAACAGAGAACCCATCCTCACCTCACACAGAGCAGTAGGAGAAAGCACGGCCAGCGCCATGGATCTGACAGTGAACAGCAAAATGAAATTCAACGAGCTGCAAATAAATATCAAAACGAGCTTCAAAAAGAGCAGCAAAAACAAGTGTTTTCTGAACTGCATGGGGCGGCCATTGACCTTCAGCTCCAGCTCAGCGGATTGCTAGTGCAAAATGTACTTCCTTTTTAGAAACAAAATAAGGAGAATTTTGAGTTTTCAAAGAAATAATTACATGTGAACCCCATGGCACACGAGTGAACGACTGCAAAAAGTAAAGGCACTGCATCCTCGGCCAAAAAACAAAAAGCGAATTGCACGTCCGTGCTGCTCCAGCCGCTAGCGGCTCGCCGACGAAATGCAGTGGCCACACCACCGACCACGGGTGAATTTATTTTTGTCAAACTGCACGCCATCGTTGGCTGTTCTTCACAACGCCGGTTGGCCGAACTGCACTGAATCTTTCCTCCCAATATAAAAAAAGTAAACTACAACATCGATGCTCGTGTGTTTTCTTGTTCGTTAGTGGGGAACAAACAAGGAGCATCACCTGGCCGAGACGACGGACTGCATCCTCAACGGCAAGCTACACTCTCACACGCTTTCTCACAGCACGCCTTGTTGCGACGAAGAAGTCGAAGGGTGGCGATGTGGGATGCAGGGTCTTGCATCCGGTTGTGTCCATGGTCCGGAGCCACTATCGCAAGCAAATGCGGCCTGACCGTCAGCATGCTAGGAAGGGGCGCACGCTACGGCCAACACATGGGAATATCCTTGCTGGCTCTGAGCTGCATGCCCACTCGCTCCGAGCTGCACGCCACACACACTCCACAACACAATCCACGAAACGAACTGCATCAGGAGCCTCGACCATCTTCAGGCCAGCTTGCTAGAGGGGAGGGGAGGCAGGAGAGCTCGTCGGAGGGGGTGGGAAGCAGTAGAGATCGCCGGCGGGAAGGGGAGCACGAGAGCTCGCCCGGGGAATGGGGGACCTGCGCCATGCAGCCAGAGGAGCTGAATCTCGGGACGGGGTAGGCGCTCCTGGCCCAGATTTGGCGACCACCAGGGCGTGCCGTCGCGGGGAGGGCGCGCGGGGGGCGGGGTGAGGGGGCACCTCGCCTCTGTTTGCGATGCACGCGTCGCCGGGCAAGCACGGGAGGAAGGATCCCACCGGATCTGGCGGTCGCGCGGTCGGGTTAGGTGTCTGGGCAGGGGTGGGAGGCGGATCCCGCCGGAGAAGGTGGGACGGTGGGACGACGGCTCAGGTGGGGCGGGCCTCACCGGAGAAGGTGGGGAGGGTGGTTGGTGGCTCGTGGGATGGTGGCTCGGGGTGGGCCGCGCCATGC
>NC_041381.1:667500380-667506145 GCF_002162155.2 Triticum dicoccoides
ATGGCGGCCCCACTAGGGAGGATGGTGGTGGTGCGGCACGATGGAGCGAGGTGGGGCGGTGCCGCCGGGGGAGGGAGGTGGGGCGGGATGGGGTTGGGCGCTGCCCCGGCTGGAGGAAGGAGGTGTAGGGAGTGGGTGGAGGCAGTTTTTCTGGTGTTTCTGTGCGGCCCGAGTTAGATGAATCGAGTAGTACACAAATGTTAGCAAAATAAGCTTTTTTGGTGTGCAGAATAAGGTCTTAAGGGTGTTATCATAATAGACCCACTATATATCATCGAATGTCTCACAAACCAACACCATTAATTATTCACACATACACATCTATATACATATCCACAATTTCTCCTACATATATATGCTGCCTTTGGTGCCTCCAGAGCACGATGACAAGTGGTTCATGGGGGCGGTAGCGGGTAATAGTATTCTCCTTTGGGATCTATGACCTGGTCGAGCAAAAATACGGCTATTTTCTCTTGAAGTGATAGTATGCGGTCCGATGGTAGGAGCTTATCCCGCACCGATCTGAACTGTTAAGAAGGAGATCAATATATGCATGTGTGTTAGTTGCTTGACTAAATATCGATAATGGTGTGAATAGTGTTCTGACAAACGTACCTAGTCCTATCTATCAAATCTGCTCCTTTCGCACGTCATCATGCGAATGTTCTCGCAAACGTAGTATGCACACAGATTATTCCCCGACGCATGCCTCAGGGCCTTTACGAGAATGGAATTGAATCAGATAATGATTAATCAAGCATGATAATTAATTAATGATATTGAAACAAGAATTAAAGAGATGGTAGCTAGCTAGTACTACTTAATTACTTACCTTAGGTCGATGCCAAAACAACTTTTTTGGCCACGTGCCTCGAGTCACCTTGATGAACTTTGCCCATGCCCTGCCCGCCAGCAAAGAAAATTAATAAAGGGGTTATTAAATAGTTCATATCAGAAAATGACGAACTAATAATTATAGGCCGAGATATAGTTAATAATGATTGAAATTACCTGTTGACTATCTCCTTCACGATGGTGTAGTCTTTATCTTCTTTAGTTAGTGAGTCCAGTAATTCAACTTTTCCTTCCCCAACTTTAATGTCTAACAAGACCTAGTGTCAACCGCATACGCACACGTTTGCATGTCTTAATTAAGCGGGCATGTGCATAAAATTAATCAACTATCGTAAACCGTATACACTTAATTATTAACATCTAGCTAGCTAGTAAGCAAAAACAGAATTTGTAGTACAAGACAGTGTGACTCCTGGGAAGTTGTAAGGAAGTAGTATATCTTCACTGCTATTGAGGCGCTTCAAAACTCTAGCATGCTTTCCTCTACAGCATCTTGACAATGTTCAATCTGCCATATGTCCTGATTAATGGTATTTGGGTCAATGAACCCAACGCCATAGCGTCCAGCTTTTTTCATTTCATACATCTTCATCCTGCATATAATACCACAGAAAAAGAATATAATGAGGATAATTACATGTAATGATTGATCAAAATTATCACTACATAACTAGCTTGTGACTTAAATTACAGAAAGAAATCACTTACAGACAATAGCAACTGACGATAGACTTGTCGAGTGCGTCTTGATTGTATAACTGAAATAGTTCTGGATACTCAACGGTCAGAGCTTTCTCATGGTAATAATGCTCATTCTTGACATTCACCATGAGGGACTCTCGATTGGAAATCTTGGTAATGTTCATGTACCATTGATGCAATTGATACATTCTCGTTGGGAGGTCCTTGACCTTGTCTGGATGGACCAAAGGTTTGCCCCGGACATATTGCCATGCTATTTCTGATTCTTTAAGCGTAGGCATGGGCTCGATTTCGAGGAGTTGTCCAACAGAGATATTGAGCATTTGAGCCTGCATTATATGATCCTCTGTTATTATCACATCGCCATGCTGGGGAACGCTAACGGTTTGCCCATAATAATATTTGGCGCGCGTACTACTCCTCTCATGTGTTGTTGGCACAACAAGCGGGGGGATCGCTTGCGCCGCCTGTTCTCCCAACTGGGGAACGGTTTTCCCGCATTTTTTGCTAGCTGCTTGTTGGCTCGAGCTTGAGCTCGCTTCCTTCTGTAGTCGTGCTCGATGTGCCTTCCTGATTTGGCGCTCATAGTCCGAGTCAACAGGCTTGGGAGCTGGTTCTCTAGCCATAAGAATGAAGTGGTCAATTACTTTCTCAGGCACTTTCTCCTTTGGCGGCGGTGCCGGTTTCGGTCCAAAATGGGCGTCCACTTGGGCTTGCACTATGGTTGTGTTTTGCTCCTTAGTCATGTCGTAAGGCCTCTGAAGAAGAGGAGCGAGGCTTGGACCATATTTATATCGCTTGTCTCCGCCTGTACTTCCTGAACTACCTCAACTCGTACCGCTACGCACCAAAGCTGCGGCATGTCTCTTCTGCGATTGCTGAGACGGTGGAGATGGCTGACGTGGAGTTGGACCAGGAGAAGTGGCCTGACGATGTGCCGGACTTGAAGCAGGAGGTGTGGCCTGACACGGTGCCGGACTTGAAACTGGAGAAGTGGCATGACGCTGTGTCGGACTTGAAACCGGAGGAGTCAGCTCACGCATTTGGGGACTTGGAGGAGGTGGCGGACTTCGAGGAGGAGTCGTCTCATGCGTTCGTGGACTTGGAGGAGCGGGAGTCTGCTTACTCGGTGGCGGACTTCGAGGAGGAGTCGGCAGACGACGCGGTGTCGGTTGACTTCGAAAGATGATGCAATCCTTTCTCCATAGGATGATACGATGTATGGCCTCTCCCAGTGTGCGCTCGTCTTCACCTCCAGGAATGTCAAGTGTTAGCCCCGAATATGGGTCCACCACTTCATCAACCATGACACGAGCATATCCCTCTAGAATCGGGATGCAATGGTAGGTTGCTTTGGGGGTAACTCGAAAAGCAACGCCGTCTGCCACCTTCATGGATATGTTCTTCATTTTGGAGCATAGCTCACATTTAGTGTTCTCTATGATGTCATCCATAGGGTATGTATCCAGCAGTGTGTCGCCCGGGGCAGAACCAACGCTGCTTCTCGGCATGGATGGGACGGTGCTATCCAATGCTGGACGATCATCCGCTTGCTGCTGCCGCTGCTGAGACCCCCTTTCCTGGCTAAGTGAGTCGATCTGCTGCTGCTGCTGCTGCTGGAATTTGAGTGCCAGGTCCGCGTGCCTTGCTTCTAGGCCTTGAAGGCGTTCTGCGTCCTGCTTCCTCTGCTCCTCCTCCAACTTCCTCTTCTTCTCCTCCTCCATCTTCTTTCTTGCACGGGACCTATAGTCGTCATTCCAGTCCGAAAAGCCCTCATACCAGGGAATAACGCCCTTGCCTCGTGTTCTTCCCGGGTGTTCAGGATTTTCCAGGGCGCGCGTAAGCTTGTCGTTCTCTCTGTTGGGCGTGAACTCCCTCCTTCGAGCTTCTTCTATTGCGTCAATTATCTTTTGTTCGGCTCCTTTTAGACTTGCCTTCCGCGAAACTTCGCCTGTCTTCGGGTCCAACGCTCCCCCATGCGCATAGAACCATGTTCGGCACCTGGGGGGCCAGTTCCTAGTAACCGGAGTGACCCCTGCATCCTCCATCTCTTGCTCAGACTTATCCCACTTAGGCAATCCCACCGCGTAGCCACCTGGACCCAGCCTATGGAACTGCATCTTTCTTGCGGCATTTTGCCTTGTTTTTCATCGACCGTTCCTTAGATAATTCTGAATCCTTGAAGGTCACAAAATCGTCCCAGTGCTCTCTTTGCTTCTCCAGTGTTCCCTTCAAATCTGGAGTCTTCCTTTCATTAGCGAGGTAGTTGGCCCATACAGTTTTCTTGTGGGTGTTGAATGCAATTGCCATCTTCTTAAGAGCAGCGGCCTTGACTTTCTTCACATCTGCTTCAGTGAAATGATCTGGTCGGATGAAATGTTCCATCAGAGATTTCAAAAAGGTCTTATTTGGCTCTGCCGTCGACCCAAGTAACACCTGGACGTTTAATCTTTGGCTCTTTCCATTCTTGAATGGAGATCGGGAGTTTGTCCTTCACAAGAACTCCGCACTGACGAGTCCACTTGTCCGCAACGTTCTTAGGCGTGAGGGGTTCGCCACTAAGTTTGATGGATTCGATGTGGTACTTTACACCTTCCTTCAACATTCTGCCCGGGCCTCGCTTTGTCTTGCTGTTTGTAGAAGCATATTTGCTCGATCCGGAGGGCTGAAAGAAGAAAGATCGATTTGTTAATATTTCTTCAATAAAAAAACATGTGATGATCACCATGATGCATGCTTATATAAATATACCTCGCCGGTAGTCTTTGTTATTTGAAGATTAGCATTGTCTGTGTCATCACAAACATTGTCTGTGTCATCATAATCATAATCATAGTTCATGACTTCATCAGCTCGGTCGTCGAGATCGAATATCTTTTCATCACCCTCTCCGGTATTGTTCAGATATTGGGAGCCGTCATCTGCTTCATTCAGATCATCTAGCCTGTGAGGGTTGCGTATGATGTCGAACAATTCCTCTTCTCTATCTCTGTCGGTTTTGTCTGCCATAGCTTTTACTTTACTAATACAGAAGAAATATAAAACAATTTAGTATTCAAATTACAATGCATGGATGCAATTAATCAATAAGGAAAAACTGAATCTCGAATACATCATCTCGAATATATAATCTCGAATACATCATCGTTTTAATATATATAATCTCGAATACATCGTCTTGAATATTATATATTGAATACATCACTGGCTAGGTACCTAATAAAGATCGAGTACTACAGAAGAATCTAGGGCGCCACTCGCGGTTCCTGGGGCGCGGGTGGTGCACACCCAAAGAGAAGGAACCATCACAGGATCATATCTCCGGTCATCTGCCCAAAGAACCCGCCAAGTAGTGGAGAACCTGACGTCGTCCATAGCAGCCATGTAGCGATGGACGTGCTCATCTTCCTCCTTGACACGGCGACGCACCACCTCCGGCGGGGCCGGCTGCCTCTGCACCGAATGTGGCCCACGCGAACGCCACCAAAGAAGATCAGGGTCGACGACGGGACCCGAGGTCGGGTTCCTCACCAAGCGGCGCGCCCCTCCAGGTAGCACCTCCTAGTGCCAGCCCGGCGGAGCCCACTCCCGGACATGGGTCCCCTGAAGCAGGACGTCATCGCGAACGGGTCGACGGCGAGGATGCGGGCCGGGCATATCGTCGAGAACAAATACTATATGCCCGCAAAAAGAAACATTTTTTAAATGATTGGATTGTGATAACTAAAATTCTATATATATGCAAATTCTAACAATTTGACATTAATCTAATTCATCTAACTAAAACTAATTCTAAAATTTCCTGATTATATAACTAACATTTCCATAACAATTCTAATATTTATATAACTAAAAAACAGAAAAATTGCTAACATTTCTATAAATATTTCTATAACTAAAAAACAGAAAACATTTATAACAATTCTATATAACTAACATTTCTAATATTTATATAACTAAAAAACAGAATAATTTCTAACATTTCTATAACTAAAAAATAGAAAAATTTATAACAAACAAACTAGTGTGTGTGTGTGTGTAGTGTGTGTGTGTGTGGACATGGCGGCCGGGGCGAGCTCACCGGCGAGGCGACGACGGGGCGGCGACGACGGGGCGACGGGATGGGGCGGCGACACCGGGGCGACGGGACGGGGCGGCGACGGGTCGGGGCGGCCGTGGCGTGTGACGAGACGGGCGGCAACGACGGG
>NC_041381.1:667506534-667515051 GCF_002162155.2 Triticum dicoccoides
GACATCGACGGGGGCGGCGACGAGGGGCGGGGACAGCCGGGGTCGGTGATGAGGGGCGGGGCGGCGACGTCGACGGGGACGGCATCGATCGGGGCAGGGCGGCGCGATGGAGGGAGGAAACAGAGGGAAACTGAATTTTTTGTCAAGTGTTGTATATGTAGGATGGACCTTTAGTACCAGTTGGAGCCACGACCCGGTACTAAAGGTCTGTTTTGGCCAGGCCAAGCGGCGGGAAGCGCACCCCCTTTAGTACCGGGTCGTAGCACCAACCGGTACTAAAGGGGGGGGGGTCTTTAGTACCGGTTGGAGCCACGACCCGGTACTAAAGGGGGTGCGCTGGCTCCAGGCAGTGCGCAAGTTTAGTCCCACCTCGCTAGTCGAGGGGCTACCGCACTGGTTTATAAGCCCCAGTGCGGTAGCTCTCTCCAGCTCCTCTCCTAAGCAGGCCTACTTGGCCTACCTGTCCTCTTCGCCCAGTGGGCCTACTGGTCCTTTGCGGGCCTGCATCCTGGCCCAACAAAAGGTTGTGTTCCTAGTCGTATGCAGGCCGCTTTGGCCCAATAGGCGGGCTTTTTTATTTTCTTATTTTTTTCACTTTATTTATTTTTGAGTTGTTTTTTGCTCTATTTAGAGTTTCTTTGTGAATATTTTTGCTTTAGGTACAAAAAATTACAAATTTCTATTAGTGCCGGTAGTTTTCAAATTTGAATAGTTTAAATTTTGAATTATTTGAAATTTGTGTGATTCACTAGTTTGTGAATAACTTAACTTTGAAAAAAGTTTTATCAGTGATTCTTTTTTCTTATGTTTAATATTAGTGTGGTTTATCATTATCTTCAATTTGGTAATGCTTAGGTTATTTAAAAACTGAAATGCCTTTGTAACAGTTCAGTTTTCGTCGGAAACCCTGATACTTCGAAAGAGATTGTCGATTTTGTACACGAAGTGCATCCAGTTTTTGCCGTAACCCTCTCTACTTTTTTGCACATGCTATTTGTATGAAATTATGATACCATGCCAACTTTCAACCTTTTCTGAGTTCATTTGAAATGCTTTTCAATTTCAGGGTCATTTAGCTGGAAAAAATCAGTAAATGCATGAGAAGAATTTGTTTGCACATAAAATTTCTTCGCGTTTCAAATGCCAAAACACATAACTACCCTAACTATTACAGACATTCCCTCCTGGGTGTGAAACACAGAAGAAAGTGATGATAGTGAAGCCGATCACATCCCAGATCTTTGGGTGTGAAACTTTTTCTTTGTGTCTGTCCCTTTGCGCCGTAGCCATGGAAAATCTTCATCATTTAACTGGATGCTCGGGTCAATATTCACTGTGAATGGAGCAATTTCATCAAACTTTTCATAATCTTCTGACATGTCTGTCTTGTCATCCACTCCCATGATGTTTCTTTTTCCTGAAAGAACTATGTGGCGCTTTGGCTCGTCGTGTGATCCATTCGCTTCCTTATCTTTTCTTTTTCTCGGCCTGGTAGACATGTCTTTCACATAAAAAACATGCGCCACATCATTGGCTAGGACGAATGGTTCATCCGCATACGCAAGATTGTTGAGATCCACTATTGTCATTTCGTACTGCGGGTCTTCCATTACCCCGCCTCGTGTCATATTGACCCATTTGCACCAAAACAAAGGGACCTTCAAATCACCTAATCCATAGTTAAGTTCCCATATGTCCTCTATGTAACCATAATATGTTTCCTTTCCCGTGTTGGTTGTTGCATCAAAGCGGACACCACTGTTTTGGTGGGTGCTCTTCTTATCTTGGGCGATCGTGTAAAATGTATTCCCATTTATCTGGTACCCTTTGAAAGTCATTATATTCGAAGATGGTAACTGGGATAGCGAGTACATGTCATTTTGAATATCGACATCATTCAGGGCACATTTCTAAAACCAACCGGCAAAAGTCCTCGTTTGTTCGCGTGTAATCCAGTCGTCAGACTTCTCCGGGTGTTTGGACTGTAGAAAATTCTTGTGTTCCTCCATATATGGTGCCACCAAGGCGGAATTCTATAGAACTGTGTAGTGTGCTTCAGTGAGAGAATGCCCGTCCATACATATTATTTGATGCCCTCCTAGAGTGCTTTTTCCTTCCAGTCTGCCCTTATGCCGCGATTCAGGAACACCAATCGGCTTAAGGTCAGGAATGAAGTCAATGCAAAACTCAATGACCTCCTCATTTTCATGGCCCTTTGAGATGCTTCCTTCTGGCCTAGCACGGTTATGAACATATTTCTTCAAGACTCCCATGAACCTTTCAAAGGGGAACATATTGTGTAGAAATACAGGACCCAAAATGTTAATCTCTTCATAAAGGTGAACTAGGACGTGCGTCATGATGTTGAAGAAGGATGGTGGGAACACCAACTCGAAACTGACAAGACATTGCACAAAATCATTCTATAACCTTGGTATGATTTCTAGATCGATTACCTTCTGAGAGATTGCATTGAGGAATGCATATAGCTTCACAATGGCTAATCGAACATTTTCCGGTAGAAGCCCCCTCAATGCAACCGGAAGGAGTTGCGTCATAATCACATGGCAGTCATGAGACTTTAGGTTCTGAAACTTTTTCTCTGCCATATTTATTATTCCCTTTATATTCGACGAGAAGCCAGACGGTACCTTCATGCTGAGCAGGCATTCGAAGAAGATTTCCTTCTCTTCTTTGGTAAGAGCATAGCTGGCCTGACCCTGATGTATGTCGTCTTTTCCGTGCATATGTTGCTGGTCCTCCCGTGCCTCTGGTGTATCTTTTGTCTTCCCGTACACGCCCAAAAAGCCAGGCTGGGTCACGCAAAGATTCTTCGTCAGGTGCATCACGTCGATTACGGAGCGGACCTCTAGGTCTTCCCAATATGGCAGGTCCCAAAATATAGATTTCTTCTTCCACATGGGTGCCCGTCCGTCAGCGTCCTTCGGAACAGGTTTTCCGCCAGGAGCCTTTCGAAAGATTACCTCCAAATCCTTGACCATATCATGTACATCAGCACCAGTACGGTGGCGAGGCTTCGTCCGGTGATCCGCCTCACCTTTGAAATGCTTGCCTTTCTTTCTTACGGGATGCCTTGTCGGAAGAAATCTACGATGTCCCAGGTACACATTCTTCCTACAACTATCCAAATATATACTGTCGGTATCATCCAAACAGTGTGTGCATCCGCGGTATCCCTTGTTTGCCTGTCCTGAAAGGTTACTGAGAGCAGGCCAATCAATGATGGTCACGAACAGCAACGCCTTTAGGTCAAATTCTTCCTGTCCGTGCTCATCCCACGCACGTACACATGTTCCATTCCACAGCTGTAATAGTTCTTCAACTAATGGCCTTAGGTACACATCAATGTCGTTGCCGGGTTGCTTACGGCCTTGGATGAGCACTGGCATCATAATGAACTTCCGCTTCATGCACAACCAAGGAGGAAGGTTATACAAACATAGAGTCACAGGCCACGTGCTATGGTTGCTGCTCTGCTCCCCAAAAGGATTAATGCCATCTGCGCTTAGACCAAACCATACGTTCCTTGGGTCACCTGCAAACTCCTCCCAGTACTTTCTCTCAATTTTTCTCCACTGCGAACCGTCAGCGGGTACTCTCAACTTTCCGTCTTTCTTACGGTCTTCTGCGTGCCACCGCATCGCCTTCGCATGCTCTTTGTTTTGGAACAAATGTTTCAACCGTGGTATTATAGGAGCATACCACATCACCTTGGCAGGAATCTTCTTCCTGGGGCGCTCGCCCTCGACATCACCAGGGTCATGGCGACTGATCTTATAACGCAATGCACCGCATACCGGGCAAGCATTCAAATTGTCGTACTCACCGCGGTAGAGGATGCAGTCATTAGGGCATGCATGTATCTTTTGCACCTCTAACACTAGAGGGCAGATGGCCTTCTTTGCTTCATACGTACTCTCGGGCAATTCGTTGTCCTTTGGAAGCATATTCTTTATCATTACCAGCAACTTTCCAAATCCCTTATCAGATACACCATTCTCTGCCTTCCATTGCAGCAATTTAAGTGTGGTGCCCAACTTTTTTTTGTCAGCTTCGCAATTCGGGTACAACAATTTCTTGTGATCCTCTAACATGCGCTGCAACTTCGTCCTCTCCAGATCACTTGCGCAGTTTCTCTTTGCATCGGCAATGGCCCGACCTAGATCATCAGCGGGCTCATCTGATGCCTCTTCTTCAGCTTCTTCCCACAATGCCGGCTCAGCTTCTTCCCCCATTGTTGTATCATCGTATTCAGGGAATCCATGGCCAGGATAGCCGTCGCCGTCCTCTTCTTCTTCATTGCCTTCCATCATAACCCCTATTTCTCTGTGCTTGGTCCAAACATTATAGTGGGGCATGAAACCGGACTCAAATAGGTGGACGTGAATGGTTCTTGACGTAGAGTAACTATGACCATTCTTACAGCCAGCACATGGACAAGGCATAAAACCATCCGCCCGCTTGTTTGCCTCAGCGGCAAGCAGAAAAGTATGCACGCCATTAATGAACTCGGGAGAGCATCGGTCATCATACATCCATTGTCGGCTCATCTTCATTACACAACACCGAATAGACTAAATTAATACAAGTTCATACATAAAGTTCATACATAAAGTTCATTCATAAAGTTCATATAGATCACTTAATTAAATGCAACATACAAATAACTCTCTAGCTAAAGAATTTAAATGCAACAACAAATGCGATGAAGATCACAACTAAGATAACAATTGATCCAACATCATAATGATACCAAGCCACACTATCAATGGCATATTTTTTAATCTTTCTAATCTTCAACCTCATTTTCTCCATCTTGATCTTGTGATCATCGACGACATCGGCAACATGCAACTCCAATTCCATCTTCTCCCCCTCAATTCTTTTCAATTTTTCTTTCAAATACTCGTTTTCTCTTTCAACTAAATTTAACCTCTCGACATTAGGGTCGGTTGGAATTTCCGGTTCACATACCTCCTAGATAAAAATATCTCTGTCAACTTGATGGGCATAATTTGTTATAAACACGAAATGCAACAACTAGTTTTAAAAGAGAATATACCACATCCGAATCATAACAAGGACGAGGGCCGACGGGGACGGATATCAAAATCATGGCACTATGTATAACAAACAACGTACGGGTAAGATAATTATACGATTAACTATATATCCAAATCACATAAACATCAATTTGGTAATGTAAAACATTCATGAACAAGAGCCTCACCACAAGGTGGTGCCGGCGACGGGACGGTGCGGGCGATCGACGGTGGTTACGACGGAGATTTAGAAGGCACTAAGTAAACCACACCTACATATGCAAGCTAAGTGTTATTTTTGACCTCAAATTGCATATAAATCAAATACTAGCAAATATAATTCCTCCCAAATTAATAACTATACAAAGCATTGAAAGAGTTAATCTAGCAATGAGAGTTGAAAGGACAAAGTTGCTAACCTTTGTGATCATTTGAATGGATGGGGGCCTTCAAATCTTGACAAATTTTGGGCAAAATGTGTGATGAGCTCGAGAGGAAGAGGGGAAGAACAGAGGAGGAGAGGGGAAGGGGAAGAACAGAGCGAGCTCGGGTGGACGAAGGGTTTATGTAGGTCGACCTTTAGTACCGGTTCGTGGCACGAACCGGTACTAAAGGTGCTGGACGGGCCCCAGACTGACAACATTCTGCCACCACCCTCTTTAGTACTGGTTCGTGGCACGAACCGGTACTAAAGGTTTGCCACGAACCGGTACTGATGAGAACGGCCGGCTAGCTGTTGGAACCGGCACTAATGGACACATTAGTGCCGGCTCAAAATCGAACCGGCACTAATGTGTCTCATATTAGGTCCTTTTTCTACTAGTGTTTCTCGCTTCGCGATGTTCATGTGGAGGGGTGGCTATTGTGCCCGAACCGCCAAAGGAAGTGGTGTACCTTACCCGGGCAGGGAGAAGCTGCATATACTGCCAACATAGTTGACAGGGAGAAGCTGCACCTGAGTTCCTGACAACTCCGGAGGACACCACATCAAGACGTAGATGGTACCGGGAATAACCGCTTATTGTTTGAAGCACTTGCCGCACACTGTCATGTTGATTACTCGTAGTACAACTCCAGCATCGAACTACTTGTATCACCGCAAACTCCCTTTTCTTGAAGACAAGCATGTGTACCTACTCACAGAAGCTCCTTAGGTTGGTCAGCCAAGCACATGCCCGCAGCACCACCATAATGGCATGGCCAAGCAGACCACCAGCGAGTCCCTTTCCTTCATGATAAATGCAGGTGAAAAGTATTGCTACTTCGTCATGAAAACAACCATCGGAGTAGTCAGAGCTGGGACCTGTGGAGCTAGGCGGATTTCTTCGCCCTTGGATTTGGCAAAACTTGTTTACTATATAAAAGGAAGACTTCCGTTGTTTTCTCACACAGCGGGCTACCTAGGTGGGCTGGTTCACTCTAGAGTACTCATTCTACGCGGGCAGGGTTCGACTCCCTAGGTAAAGATAAATAGATACCGTAAGTACGAAAAATATAAAAAGACGGATGAATAAAATAGAGAACATACGAAAAACAATTTGATGGACGAAAAAAGTGGAGAAACAATCCGATCCGTCCTTTAATATTAGGTAAAGATAAAGATAAAGATATCAAAACTCTATGCGGGAAAAATAGGAGGAAGAGCCACATGAGACGGACGGTTTTATTTATTCTGCGGCCATGATAGATGGTATGTCGCCGTATATGATAATAATTGTGATATGTCTTCTTTCTCAGGGTATCTTCTATATTCTGCTTGCTTATCAAGCGAAGCCTACGCTGGAAGGGTGTCCTGCTGAACAGAGCTTCTCAGCTCGACTACACCACATCAATGGTCTGGCCATCGGGTTCGGAGATCGTCAAGCACTGGATTTATTTTGTGCAACTTTATAAGGCAGGGCTTTGACACCTGCGGAAGTATTTCGAGACACTGTCATGAAAATTCCTCTATTTAGGTCCTCGAACAAATCAAGTATCATGCGTTGTAAATATCGCCGTTAGCTCTTTGCTTCCCATGATATCACCTGCTCAATTTCTATCCACTGTAAATGCCGCTCGGTCATGCTGCTTACTCTAAGTCCTCTTGTTGTTCTTATACTGTGTGCGGCTTCTTATGTCTTATATTTACCGCTAGCCTTGCTGATCTAAAAGCCCTCCTCCTTTGTTGATTTACCTCACAAGGTAAATAGCATGTGCCTTCCTGTTAGTTCGCTGCTTTGGTTAGCCGTTCAAATTGTTTTTTGTGTTTGTTTGAATATCGATAGGAACTCGTCAGCTAATCAAATTTAAGAAGCACTAGTTAAAACTAATGTTTCACTGCCATTCGTTCTTTGCTTTTCTCCTGATATTGTTTGGTTGCTTTCTGCAAAGGGAATCTATGGACTTGGTTTCCTATCAGGCTAAGACTTTAGTTGGCTTTGCAAGTTTGTCACCTGTAAGCTACCTTGCGTTGTTGTATGCTTTATACCTGGGATGTTTGATGTTGGACAAAACTTATTGTGTGCTTTCTATGCTCATATTTCCCCCCTGCCTTTTCACTATGTGAATATAGTCCAACTAATAGTTCATTCAATAATTGTAAAAATTTATCGTATACAAGACATCGACAGAAAGGTTTTATACTAGTTCACTAATTTAGGAGAATTCTTTTCTTCCCATGATATCACCTGCTCAATGGTCCTACAACAAGATAAAACTTAAATTCATAACTAAAGCCGCATTCTGCCCTTCAGATAACAACAATTGCCTTAAGATTCTATATATTGTATTTAAGGTTTCAAATTGTCACTGCACATTCTGTTCTTTCTTCCTGCTCTTCCAAAGGAGCTGCAACGATTTGTTCCAAAGGAGCAGGAGCGGTTTGGCCCACTCGGCAAAACAGGCGTTCTATTTTGTTCAGGTCTAAAGGACATGTAACTCTGTGCAGCCCAGAGACGGCCTAGCTACGGCCCGGTCATGGAGAGTGCGGCTAACGCCACAACCAATTCTCCCCTACGTTGATCTCTCACGCACCAGGATAGACACATGCCTTGTGGTTGTTCGTTGAGAGCTTGATTGTTCTCTGTTCATCGATGGTGCGCGCGGTGAATCTCACCGCCGAGGCCTCTACCAGGCAAGATGCACTAGTAGAAAAGAGGGCTTTGGTCCACCCCGGGTTAGCCCATTAGTCCCGGTTCAGTCTAGAACCGAAACTAATAGGGGCATTAGTCCCGGTTCGTGCGCCCAGGGGCCACTTGGGCCATTTGTCCCGATTCGTCTGAACCTTTTAGTCCCGGTTGGTGCCACGAACCGGGACTAAAGGGTGCGATGCCCATTAGTCCCGGTTCGTGGCACCAACCGGGACTAAAGGTTAGACCTTTAGTCCCGGTTGGTGCCACGAACCGGTACTAATGGGGTTTGAGGCATTAGTACCGGTTCATGGCACGAATCGGTACTAAAGGTTCCATTTTCAAAT
>NC_041381.1:667515574-667531130 GCF_002162155.2 Triticum dicoccoides
CCCCCCCCGGATCGCCTTTCCAGTTAAAAAAAATAAAAGAAAATGATGAAAATGTCAAAAAAATAAAATAAAATAAGTTTCCCATGTGATATATGGTCTAGTTGTTGGGAAAATTTACAAATATGAATTTCGACTTTATTTGCAAAATCTCTCTAGAATTTAGTAAAATGGGCATAACTTTTGCATACGAACTCGGATGAAAAGGTTTTTTATATGAAAAATCATCTACTCGAAAAGTTACATCCAAATTTAACTGGGGGAACCCCGTTAAACATTTTCAAAATCCTCAAAAACCTAACAGAAAAAAGTTACGGGGCTTTTAAGATCTAGAGTGGAAAAAATCGAAAAAGTTTCAAACTGTGGTCAAACAATGGTCAAACTAATTATTCTAGAATATTAGTGTTACTAAATAATTATTTGAGTTATTTTGAATTTTGGTCAAATCTGGTCAAACTGTGGTCAAACAATGGTCAAACAATGGTCAAACTAATTATTCAAGAAATATTAGTGTTACTAAATAATTATTGTTTATTAAAACAATAGGTTCAAACTCAAACAATGAAATGTGTCACTTCATGCTCAAGCAAAATTCCTGAGGGTTAATAGGATTGACATCTTACTATTGTCAGGAAAACAACAAGTGCAGACTTGGAAACGAGGGAGAATAGAACCCGGAAGTTAAGCGTGCTCAGGCTGGGGGAGTGGGAGGATGGGTGACCGTTCGGGAAGTTAGATGATTTGGAATGATGAGGGGTGATTAGAGATTAGAGGATAAATTGAGCAGTGATGAGGGGTGGTGATTAGAGATTAGAGGTTAAAATAATTCAGAAATTTGAAAATAAAAAAAATTCATAAAAATTAAAAAAAATCATAAAATTTCCTTTAGTCCCGGTTGGTGTTACCAACCGGGATTAAAGGTGGAGCTCCACGTGGCCGCGGCCTTTAGTCCCGATTCGTGTTAGAACCGGGACTAAAGGGGGGAGGCATTAATAACGACCCTTTAGTCCCGGTTCATGAACCGGGTTCATGAACCGGGACTAAAGGTCCTTACGAACCGGGACAAATGCCCTGTTTTCTACTAGTGATGCCCTTATCCTCTCCTTCTGCACTCATCTTATCCATTCCTCTCCTCCACGTTCTTTCTCATAGCCCTCATCACTGCTCGCAGCAATGAGAATCTTACCATGGAAACCACGAAGGCCGCAGGCTGCTGACTCTTGCCTACGGTATTCCCTTCGCCACCATTGTGTTTTACTACCCTGCGTTGTTCCCTTCTCGTACCGCAAATCAGACTCTCTAATCCGTTTTCTCATGCTTCTCCTAGATTCACGATTTTCCTACCAATCTGTCCAACGGCTCTTCTTCCACCGGTCAACATCGTCTTCACCAGGTATATTCCTATTCCATCTCAGTGTGTTTTGGTGTTTAACTGCCTTTGAGGAACCAGTAGATATTGTGGCTAAAGACATTTAAGCCACTGATTTTTATTTGTAAGCCTTAATATTGTGTTGGACTAACTAGGCCGTCATGATGTTCCTGTGTGGTCGGGCTTAGTCTTCTTTTTTATCTGATATAAACAAAGTAAATGAGGGCGATGGATCTACCTAATAATTGTATGTATGCATCTGAATCTCTATCTATATCCAACGGCTGACCAATGCACGGGACCTCCCATGCATTGGAGTTGCTATTAGTCCGAATTCCGAATCCTAATTCGATCCCGACCACACCTTCTCATCCCACTATCTTCATCCCTTAACGATCGGTCGCAATTGGTCTCATGAGGACGCCCATCCCACTGGTGTTACAATTTAAGTTGCATACTAAACATTTTTACATGTTATTCATTATAGATTTTTTTTCTCACCAAATTTAGTTAGTTCTCTTCGGTGCTACAATCTTTGATTTACAAGATTAATAAGTATGTTTCCTATTATACCTAATAGTAGTAAACATGTAATTATTATAATATTAACTCTCAAAATTAAATGTTATACAATTCAAACAACATGAGAGTCACACTATGTCGTTTTTAAGGAATATTTGGTCAGGGTTGATTTAGTAAACTTAATGAATTACGTTAAGTCTAAGCAAAACATACCTATATGAAAAAATCACATTTAATAAGTAATCCATCACTTAAATATGTTAGAATGTGTTTATATATGATAGTTGGTTCAACAATGTATAAGCCTAACAAATATCTGAATAGAAGATTGTCGAATATGATTGTCTAATGTAGATGTTAATTAATAGGAAACTACAAAGTGCATGATGTGTATAAAACGGTGATTGATCCAAAAAATCCTCCTATCATCATATTGCATCTCCGTCACGACTAATATGCTCCGTCCGCCAGTCTCCAGTCCAGTTCTTCATGGAGCGAGCAACTTCATCAATGACATAATTTGGGAAGACATGTTTGACAATGGGCACAAAGAAATTCTAGGATTCATCATGATTCTCATCCTGGTCTGCTTCATCACCTTCACCTTGTTGGTATGTTAGGGCACTATTTAGGCACCCTTAGGTAGTTTGATGAAATTCCTCTCTTCCACCCTGGCCAAGTTAGTGATGACCGCTAAGAGATTTTGTTAGCATATATCGCTAGGAGATAAGAGAGTAGTGGTGAGGAAGATATATAGGAGACACCATCCTTGGTAAGGCGGATGAGTGAACATTATTAATTGCCAGGAGTACATTTCCATGCTTTATTTCATCAGTGGTGTTGGAGCCTCTCCAACTACACAAAATGTGGCACTCGGTGTGGCCCTTTTACCTTACTTCTCCTTGCATGTGATGATCTTTGCTAGCTACTACCTTCGTCCTGGTTTATTGGTCCACGTAGTATTTTGTGTCAAACTTTGACCATAGATTTAACCACTGTTCAAAAAATCTTTGATTCAGTGATTAATCTTCCGATTTATCGCTAATCAGGGGGGTGACCGATAAGATTATCCCTTATCTTCACCGGTTATCTTTTGGACCGATTTATCGCTCTGACAAGCGATTTATCAGGAATCTACCGATAAATCAAACCTATTTGTAGCACTACGTTTGCAAAAACTATGTTTATTTATGATTTGTGGACCTTGTTGCGCAATATGTAATGTTGTCCTATTTGGGTTGTCATTATATGAGGATTCAAAGGCTAGGAATCAAGGTAACACTTCCGTCAAATATTGTTTTGGTGTTCAATATAGCGTATTTCGGTGTTGGGAACCTGAGATTTGCAAAAAAAATATCCTATTAATAGTTGACCGATGAAATCGATTAATCGGCCGATTTTAAATTAATCTCTAATCCCTAGCTGATCGAGACGATAACGATAAGAGATATCCTCAACATTGGATTTAACTAAGTAAATAATAATGCATGTTAGCAAAAATTATATCCCTGGATTCGTATTTGAACATAGTTTCGAGAGAGATTTTTTTGTTACATGCATTAACATTTTCTTAGTTAAATCTAAAGTCAAAGTTTGGCACAAAATACTAAGGGGACTAATAAAACCAGGATGGGGGTAGTAGATACTATGAGAAGTATTCAAAATGCCATATGTTAGTTTACCATATCATAGCTACCAAGATGTTAGGCAACAATTAGAAGGTTCTTTGATAAAGATCTATTTTTGTTTTTATTCTCATAAGTTAATAGTTGTCGGTTGATAGCCTAGTGACTATCATGGGATAACCTCGCGGTTGTTACCGGAACAATTTGGTAGCTACCATCAGATAACATAGCGACTTGCACTGAATAACCTAGTGATTCTCATTGGGCAAACCTGGTAGCCAGGAAAACCTATTAGTTGTTACCTAAACAACTTAGCAGGTATCGTCGGATAACCCAATAGTATCACTGAATAACTTGGGGTTATCATCAGGCAAACCTTTTAGTTGTTGCCTAAGCAACTTGACAATTATCACCGGATAACCTGGTGGTTTTCATCGACGAACCTGACCAAACATAGCAGTTGTTACCTAAACAACTGGGCAATTGTCACCGGATAACCCGGTGGCTTTCAACGAATGCGATCGTCCCCAGATAACCTGGTGACTGTTGTCGGACAAAACAACCAGTTGTTACGTAAACAATTTACTACTAACACTAGATAATTTGGTGATCATCATCGAATAACAGTAGGTATTAATTAGTGTGATAAGCAAGTAACTGGCACGGGTTATTTGATATCACTTTAATGACTAGTAACTGGCACACAAAATAAAATCAATAATAGGTGTGCCCAATATTTCATCAAAACTTACAAGTGAGGACGAATATTGAAACATCAACACGCACGTCAAACACAAGCATGCAAACCGAGTGTGAAATGGTGAATTAGAGTGGCGTAAGCACTATAACATTTCAATCCCTTTTATGGCTCATTTGAGACAGCAAGGAACACGATATCACGCAGTAATAGGGCCCTTAGCAAATACTATTACATTCAGACAAGGACTCCTATTGTTATAACATCACGGCTTTCTTGAGTCCCGACTCATGCTATTGATTGCTCCACCGCAGCAAGATGACACCACAATCATGACGCACATCTCACTAGTCGGTCCAACGCCGGCCGATCTTGAGAGCTCCACTCAGTTGGAGAATAACATGTGCCTTCCACCCAATAACATATGGCTTCCAACTATATATCACCAAATAACCTATGGCTTTCACCGAATAACTGGAGGATCGTCACCAAATAACCTGCTGAGTACCATTGGACCGAACACAAGCGTTTGAAGGGGAACGTAGTAATTTCAAAAAAATTCCTACGCACACGCAAGGATCATGGTGATGCATAGCAACGAGAGGGGAGAGTGTTGTCCATGTACCCGTGTAGACCGAAAGCGGAAGCGTTATGACAACGCGGTTGATGTAGTCGTACGTCTTCACGATCCGACCGATCCAAGTACCGAACGTACGGCACCTCCGAGTTCAGCACACGTTCAGCTCGATGACGATCCCCGGACTCCGATCCAGCAGGGTGTCGGGGATGAGTTCCGTCAGCACGACAACGTGGTGACGATGATGATGTTCTACCGACGCAGGGCTTCGCCTAAGCACCTCTACGATATGACCGAGGTGGAATATGGTGGAGGGGGGCACCGCACACGGCTAAGGAACGATCACGAAGATCAACTCGTGTCTCGAGGTGCCCTCCTGCCCCTGTATATAAAGGAGCAAGGGGGGAGGCCGGCCGGCCCTAGGGGGCGCGCCAAGGAGGGGGGGAGTCCTCCTCCTAGTGGGAGTAGGACTCCCATTTCCTAGTCCAACTAGGAAGGAGGAAGGGGGAAGGAAAGAGAGGGAGAGGGAAAGAGGGGCCGCGTCCCCCTCCCCTTGTCAAATTCGGACTCCCCATGGGAGGGGGCGCGCCACCTCCTGGGCTGCTGCCCTCTCTCCCCTCAGGCCCACTAAGGCCCAATACTTCCCCGGGGGGTTCCGGTAACCCCTCCGGCACTCCGGTTTTCTCCGAAATCACCTGGAACACTTCCGGTATCCGAATATAGTCGTCCAATATATCAATCTTTATGTATCGACCATTTCACATCCGGGACTCCGAACAACCTTCGGTACATCAAAACTTATAAACTCATAATAAAACTGTCATCGTAACGTTAAGCGCGCGGACCCTACGGGTTCGAGAACTATGTAGACATGACCTAGAACTGTTTCCGGTCAATAACCAATAGCGGAACCTGGATGCTCATATTGTCTCCTACATATTCTACGAAGATCTTTATCGGTTAAACCGCATAACAACATACGTTGTTCCCTTTGTCATCGGTATGTTACTTGCCCGAGATTCGATCGTCGGTATCTCAATACCTAGTTCAATCTCGTTACCGGCAAGTCTCTTTACTCGTTACGTAATGCATCATTCCATAACTAACTCATTAGCTACATTGCTTGCAAGGCTTATAGTGATGTGCATTACCGAGAGGGCCCCAGAGATACCTCTCCGACAATTGGAGTGACAAATCCTAATCTCAGAATACGCCAACCCAACATGTACCTTCGGAGACACCTGTAGAGCTCCTTTATAATCACCCAGCTACGTTGTGATGTTTGGTAGCACACAAAGTGTTCCTCCGGTAAATGGGAGTTGCATAATCTCATAGTTGTAGGAACATGTGTAAGTCATGAAGAAAGCAATAGCAACATACTAAATGATCAAGTGCTAAGCTAACGGAATGGGTCATGTCAATCATATCATTCTACTAATGATGTGATCCCGTTAATCAAATGACAACTCATGTCTATGGTTAGGAAACATAACCATCTTTGATTAATGAGATAGTCTAGTAGAGGCATACTAGTGACAATATCTTTGTCTATGTATTCACACATGTATCATGCTTCCGGTTAATACAATTCTAGCATGAGTAATAAACTTTTATCATGATATGAGGAAATAAATAATAACTTTATTATTGCCTCTAGGGCATATTTCCTTCAGTCTCCCACTTGCACTAGAGTCAATAATCTAGATTACACAGTAATGATTCTAACACCCATGGAGTCTTGGTGCTGATCATGTTTTGCTCATGGAAGAGGCTTAGTCAACGGGTCTGCAACATTCAGATCCGTATGTATCTTGCAAATCTCTATGTCTCCCACCTGGACTTGATCCCGGATGGAATTGAAGCGTCTCTTGATGTGCTTGGTCCTCTTGTGAAATCTGGATTCCTTTGCCAAGGCAATTGCACCAGTATTGTCACAGAAGATCTTCATTGGTCCCGATGCACTAGGTATGACACCTAGATCGGAAATGAACTCCTTCATCCAGACTCCTTCATTTGCTGTTTCCGAAGCAGCTATGTACTCCGCTTCGCATGTAGATCCCGCCACGATGCTTTGTTTAGAACTGCACCAACTTACAGCTCCACCGTTTAATAGAAACACGTATCCGGTTTGCGATTTAGAATCGTCCGGATCAGTGTCAAAGCTTGCATCGACATAACCATTTAGGACTAGCTCTTTGTCACCTCCATAAACAAGAAACATATCCTTAGTCCTTTTCAAGTATTTCAGGATGTTCTTGACCGCTGTGCAGTGATCCACTCCTGGATTACTTTGGTACCTACCTGCCAAGCTTATTGCTAAGCATACGTCAGGTCTGGTACACAGTATTGCATACATGATAGAGCCTATGGCTGAAGCATAGGGAACATCTTTCATTTTCTCTCTATCTTCTGCGGTGGTCGGGCATTGAGTCTGACTCAACTTCACACCTTGTAATACAGGCAAGAACCCTTTCTTTGCCTGATCCATTTTGAACTTTTTCAAAACTTTATCAAGGTATGTGCTTTGTGTAAGTCCAATTAAGCGTCTTGATCTATCTCTATAGATCTTGATGCCCAATATGTAAGCAGCTTCACCGAGGTCTTTCATTGAAAAACTTTTATTCAAGTATCCCTTTATGCTATCCAGAAATTCTATATCATTTCCAATTAACAATATGTCATCTACATATAATATCAAAAATGCTACAGAGCTCCCACTCACTTTCTTGTAAATACAGGCTTCTCCAAAAGTCTGTATAAAAACATATGCTTTGATCACACTATCAAAGCGCTTATTCCAACTCCGAGATGCTTGCACCAGTCCATAAATGGATTGCTGGAGCTTGCACACTTTGTTAGCACCTTTTGGATCGACAAAACCTTCCGGTTGCATCATATACAACTCTTCTTCCAGAAATCCGTTCAGGAATGCAGTTTTGACATCCATTTGCCAAATTTCATAATCATAAAATGCAGCAATTGCTAACATGATTCGGACAGACTTAAGCATCGCTACGGGTGAGAAAGTCTCATCGTAGTCAACCCCTTGAACTTGTCGAAAATCTTTTGCAACAAGTCGAGCTTTGTAGACAGTTACATTACCATCAGCGTCAGTCTTCTTCTTGAAGATCCATTTATTCTCAATGGCTTACCAATCATTGGGCAAGTCAACCAAAGTCCATACTTTGTTCTCATACATGGATCCTATCTCAGATTTCATGGCTTCAAGCCATTTTGCGGAATCTGGGCTCATCATCGCTTCCTCATAGTTCGTAGGTTCGCCATGGTCAAGTAACATGACTTCCAGAATAGGATTACCGTACCACTCTGGTGCGGATCTTACTCTAGTAGACCTATGAGGTTCAGTAGAAACTTGATATGAAGTTTCATGATCAATATCATTAGCTTCCTCACTAATTGGTATAGTTGTCACAGGAACCGGTTCTTGTGATGAACTACTTTCCAATAAGGGAGCAGGTACAGTTACCTCATCAAGTTCTACTTTCCTCCCACTCACTTCTTTCGAGAGAAATTCCTTCTCTAGAAAGGATTCAAATTTGCAACAAAAATCTTTCCCTCAGATCTGTGATAGAAGGTGTACCCAATAGTCTCTTTTGGGTATCCTATGAAGACACATTTCTTCGATTTGGGTTCGAGCTTATCTGGTTGAAGTTTCTTCACATAAGCATCGCAGCCCCAAACTTTAAGAAACGGCAACTTTGGTTTCTTGCCAAACCATAGTTCATAAGGCGTCGTCTCAACGGATTTTGATGGTGCTATATTTAACGTGAATGCGGCCGTCTCTAAAGCATAACCCCAAAATGATAGCGGTAAATCAGTAAGAGACATCATAGATCGCACCATATCCAGTAAAGTACGATTACGACGTTCGGACACACCATTTCGTTGTGGTGTTCCGGGTGGCGTGAGTTGCGAAACTATTCCGCATTGTTTCAAATGTAAACCAAACTCGTAACTCAAATATTCTCCTCCACGATCAGATCGTAAAAAATTTATTTTCTTGTTACGATGATTTTCCAGTTCACTCTGAAATTCTTTGAACTTTTCAAATGTTTCAGACTTGTGTTTCATCAAGTAGATATACCCATATCTGCTCAAGTCATCTGTGAAGGTGAGAAAATAACGATACCCGCCGCGAGCCTCAATATTCATTGGACCACATACATCAGTATGTATGATTTCCAACAAATCAGTTGCTCGCTCCATAGTTCCGGAGAACGGCGTTTTAGTCATCTTGCCCATGAGGCACGGTTCACAAGTACCAAGTGATTCCAAAAGTCCATCAGTATGGAGTTTCTTCATGTGCTTTACACCGATATGACCTAAACGGGCAGTGCCACAAATAAGTTGCACTATCATTATCAACTCTGCATCTTTTGGCTTCAACATTATGAATATGTGTATCACTACTATCGAGATTTAATAAAAATAGACCACTCTTCAAGGTTGCATGACCATAAAAGATATTACTCATATAAATAGACAATCATTATTCTCTGATTTAAATGAATAACCGTCTCGCATCAAACAAGATCCAGATATAATGTTCATGCTCAACGCTGGCACCAAATAACAATTATTTAGGTCTAATACTAATCCCGATGGTAGATGTAGAGGTAGCGTGCCGACCGCGATCACATCAACTTTGGAACCATTTCCCACGCGCATCGTCACCTCGTCCTTAGCCAATCTTCGCTTAATCCGTAGTCCCTGTTTCGAGTTGCAAATATTAGCAATAGAACCAGTATCAAATACCCAGGTGCTACTGCGAGCATTAGTAAGGTACACATCAATAACATGTATATCACATATACCTTTGTTCACTTTGCCATCCTTCTTATCTGCCAAATACTTGGGGCAGTTCCGCTCCCAGTGTCTATTCTGCTTGCAGTAGAAGCACTCAGTCTCAGGCTTAGGTCCAGACTTGGGTTTCTTCTCTTGAGCAGAAACTTGTTTGCTGTTCTTCTTGAAGTTCCCCTTCTTCTTTCCTTTGCCCTTTTTCTTGAAACTGGTTGCCTTGTTGACCATCGACACTTGATGCTCCTTCTTGATTTCTACCTCCGCAGCTTTTAGCATTGCGAAGAGCTCGGGAATAGTCTTGTCCATCCCTTGCATATTATAGTTCATCACAAAGCTCTTGTAGCTTGGTGGCAGTGATTGAAGAATTCTGTCAATGACACTATCATCAGGAAGACTAACTCCCAGTTGAATCAAGTGATTATTATACCCAGACATTTTGAGTATGTGTTCACTGACAGAACTACTCTCCTCCATCTTACAGCTATAGAACTTATTGGAGACTTGATATCTCTCAATCCGAGCATTTGCTTGAAATATTAACTTCAACTCCTGGAACATCTCATATGCTCCATGACGTTCAAAACGTCGTTGAAGACCCGGTTCCAAGCCGTAAAGCATGGCACACTGAACTATCGAGTAGTCATCAGCTTTGCTCTGCTAGATGTTCTTAACGTTGTCAGTTGCATCTGCAGCAGGCCTGGCACCCAGCGGTGCTTCCAGGACGTAATTCTTCTGTGCAGCAATGAGGATAATCCTCAGGTTACGGACCCAGTCCATGTAATTGCTACCATCATCTTTCAACTTAGCTTTCTCAAGGAACGCATTAAAATTCAACGGAACAACAGCACGAGCCATCTATCTACATCAAACATAGACAAGCAAAATACTATCAGATACTAAGTTCATGATAAATTTAAGTTCAATTAATCATATTACTTAAGAACTCCCACTTAGACAGACATCTCTCTAGTCATCTAAGTGATCACATGATCCAAATCAACTAAACCATGTCCGATCATCACGTGAAATGGAGTAGTTTCAATGGTGAACATCACTATGTTGATCATATCTACTATATGATTCACGTTCGACCTTTCGGTGTCCGTGTTCCGAGGCCATATCTGTATATGCTAGGCTCATCAAGTTTAACCTGAGTATTCCGCGTGAGCAACTGTTTTGCACCCGTTGTATTTGAACGTAGAGCCTATCACAGCCGGTCATCACGTGGTGTCTCAGCATGAAAATTTTTCGCAACGGTGCATACTCAGGGAGAACACTTCTTGATAATTTAGTGAGAGATCATCTTAAAATGCTACAGTCAATCAAAGCAAGATAAGATGCATAAAGGATAAACATCACATGCAATCAATATAAGTGATATGATATGGCCATCATCATCTTGTGCTTGTGATCTCCATCTCCGAAGCACCGTCGTGATAACCATCGTCACCGGTGCGACACCTTGATCTCCATCGTAGCATCGTTGTCGTTACGCCATCTATTGCTTCTATGACTATCGCTACCGCTTAGTGATAAAGTAAAGCAATTACAGGGCGTTTGCATTTCATACAATAAAGCGACAACCATATGGCTCCTGCCAGTTGCCGATGACTTCGGTTACAAAACATGATCATCTCATACAATAAAATATAGCATCACGTCTTGACCATATCACATCACAACATGCCTTGCAAACACTACAGGAAAAAATTGTAAGCCGTGTACCTAATACACTCGGCTTATGCCAATTTATACTCAGTTTATATATAAACCGAGTAAAACTCCCGGCTTATAGTACACGGCTTACAGTGGACCGGCTTATTAGGTATAAGCCGGGTGCCATGGCAAAAAAACTCGATTTATATATAAGCCGAGTGTTTATATGAGGCACTCGGTTTAATAAAGTAACATGACGGCAGCCGGCTATTAACGGCCACGTGTCACCGTCTATATAAGCCGAGTGCCGATGTGCGTCGCACGGTTTATACATATGCCGAGTGCCCCGTACGTTGTACAGTTTATACATACGCCGAGTGCCCCGTACGTTGCACGGTTTATATATAAGCCGGATGTTGCGCTGGGCCACACAGTTTCTACATAAGCCATGTGCCCTTGCGGCCACACAGGTTATAGATAAACCGGGTGCCAGATAGCTGAGGCACACGGCTTATATAGCCCTCCGGTGGCTTATTTGGCCTATAAGCCGGTTGCTATGTCGCTGGGGTACACAGACTTATAGCCTGCCGTGGCTTATATGGCCTATAATACGGGTGCTATTTGCTGGGGTACACGGCTTATAGGCCATATCCTATTTTTTTACTTGCCTCAGAGAGCAACAACAATATATATATACATATCCAACAATACATGACCAACAAATATATATATCCAACTGAGGTTCGTAACAACAATATATTACAAGTTGACAACCATAACAAACTGAGCCTGAGTTTGAAGTCCACACATGCACACATATGCAACAAGAGTTCACAAACGAAAGAACCATGAGTTTAAAGTTCACACATGCATACATATACAACGAAGGTTCAAAACAACATGTGTCCATATGCAACAAGAATTCACAAACGACAGTATGAGTTCCAAGTTCACACCAAGCATGAACCTAAAAGATGCAATGAGCTTCCACCGCAGCATGTATGCCCACCGTCGACGGCATCTGCGATGTAAACCTACAAATCCATTACCACACGCATGAGTTTCCAAAGTTAAGTTGCAAAAGATCAATAAGGCACAAGAGTCAACAAGCATCAACATATAAGAACTAACACACATACTAGAAGATTCACAACAAGTTCTATCTTGAAGCCCTCAATCTAGCAGACAAAAATATATAATGCATAGATTTCACATTTTTCCCAGAGCTTGAGGTCATTTAATATAGAACTACCATAAGCTGCACCGATCATGGAGAGGAACTGAGTAACAAATGACCAGGCTGCGATCACCACACAAAAATGTGTATTATCAGATTTTGGTGGTTACAAAAATAAGCCATCACAAATTTATGAAAAGGACTAGCACATCAATTTGGATATATGTTATGTAACTAGGTCTGAGGCATCCAATACATGAACTATAATCAGCATGTACAACAGCAAGCGGTAGGGTATAAAATTTCTACCTGTACTAAACATACACTAGACATCCAGCTTTCCGTTCCCAGCAACTAAAGTCTCAAAATGTACAGTTTCATCAAACAGTAGCAGTGCAAACTCACAACTCTTCAAATAATGATTGAGTGTCCAGCACAACATACCATTGAGTTGATTTGGACTCATCGAGGCCTTGCGCCATAGCCAATGTTTCAGTAACTCCTCGTCTCCTAAAAACTTATCTCTTTATCCGTGTACATCTACACCTGCATGAGGAAACAATCAATTATTTCATTTGGCTGTAGCAAACGTGGTGAATATATATAACTACAATTACCCTTGCATAAGCTGAAGCGGTCATGGAGTAGAAACGAGAACAAATGACCACAGAGCCAATGCCACACAAACATATGTATCATCAGATTTTGGTGCTTGCAAGAATAACCCGTCAACAAATTTATGAAAAAGCCTAGCACATCAATTTTAAAATATGTGATGTAACTAGGTCGAGGCATCCAACAGATTGACTACAATCAGCATGTACAACAGCAAATGGTGGGCTACCAAAATAAACAGGGCAGTGAGGTGTGATTAGTTATTTATAAAGCGGGATTGGGCTTCCCAAAAAACACATGAGCTATAAGAGGGCAATGAGGTGTGATAATTTATTTGTAGAAGAAAAGAGCATAATTAGTAATGTAAACATCTAGGGCAAGGTAGCAACCTTTTACCGTAGAAAATCGACACATTTTCTTCATCCAGCTAGTCCACCAATAATGGAAGCACTAACCAAACAATGTATATGCAGTCGCAATTTTAGGGAACAATGACAGTGAGCTAGATCAGGTGTAAAATGAAATACCATTCATGAGCATGAGCATCAACCATAAACACATCATATAGAACAAGATATGATATGAATTACAGAATTTCGTCATACCACTACACAAGAACCTGGAGTCGTGGTGCATGACCTCAGAGTAAACCAAACCCAGGAGAGACCTCATCATCATAGTTTGGTTTCACAACCAGAATAGAAAATAGGCTAGAACAAAGCAATGATGACTTGGAAAAAAACTCAAATTCAATAGGGACTGTGTCCAAATCTACAAAAGGAACAGATCTGCATCAGTGATGTTTTCAAATGAGTCTGCACATCTCAGTTTTCACACGCTAAATAAAAAGTGATGCAAATTCATTTGTCTGTACGTACAAGTGCAAGTGCTATCCAACAAGTCAGATTTGTCGGTAGAGAAATCATGGATCCTCGTGATCCAACAATCATGAATTTCGTCAATATAGGCAGCTTTGCTCTCGTTTCTCCTAGGATGGATTGCTATGCCCAATCACCATGGAATTTCGTCAAGTGTCAAACTTTTCTACTGACTTACTCTAATCATTGAAAAAAAACAAGAATTTGTACACCACGAACACAGAGAGATGCATGTTGCGGGTAGGAGAAGAAAGACCTTGTGGGAGGGGGAAGGTGCGGCTGCTGCCACGGCTATATGGAGCAAGCACGCCTGATTTTTGTTAATTCCCGCGCGTTCTGTGCTAATATAAGCGAGTGTCAAATACTGGTACACGGTTTACATTTTTTTATGACAGTTATTTTCAATATTTTATTTTACATTTTGCATTTTCTTTTTATATTTTTTGGTATTTTCTTTTCAAAAAACTCTTTTTGTAGGGTTTCGGCCGAATTGGGTGATATATCGATTGTGTAACAGACAAAACCCTATCGGGCGCCACCACTCCCTTTCGCTGCCACACTTGTCCGGCACCGCGTTGTTACATGTCGAACCAACATTCGGCCGCACGCAGGTGCGAGCGATCTTCCTGCCCTCTCTCACATGGTTTTCGTAAATTAGCTCGGTGCCATACCTGATCCAACCGTTTAAATCCTTGGAAAACCATACGATGCCGGAAATGTTCGAAAGCTAGCACGGTGTCATCATGGACTCTGTAGGGTGTCATAAAAGTTTGGGCGTGTTTCGAATAGGCCTCACCTGAGATCGCTTGTAAACTAGACCATCTTCGAGGTAGTCTTTGGGTACCGAGAGGGAACGTGTAGGGTGTGTGAAGGAAGTGCGGGTCGTGTTGCCCTGTTGGCCTCGTAACTTCTCGTGCTCTCAAAGGAGGCCATCCAATGACATGTGCCCGTCCTACACATTATTCGAACCCGCCTGTAATATTTGAGACATTTATTCCACTACTATGGTTTCGGCGCCTGAAATTGCAGATCTGCAAGGCGCCACATGAAATCATACCCAGAAGCTGCATGAAAAATCATATGCGCTGTCTTTGCGACATGCGTATGCCTTGTACAGACGAGGGAGGGGCAGGCCCAGCCACCAGGGGCAAAATTACCTTGGCGACATGCGTGATCCAACCGTTTAAATTCTCGGAAAATAGTACGATGTCAGGAATCCTCGGGAGCTGGCATGGTGTCATCACATGGCCTCTCTAGGGTGTGGTAAAAGTTTAGGCGCGTTTCGAATAGGCCTCACCTAAGGCCGCTTGTAAACTACACCATCTCTGAGATAGTCTCTGTGTACCGAGAGGAAACTGTCGGGTTTATGAAAGAAGCGCGGGTCCTGTTGCTCCGTTGACCTCGAAACTTCTCATGCTCTCAAAGGAGGCCATCGAATGACATGTGTCAGGCCCCCGCATTTTTCGGCCTCGCCTGTAATATTTGAGACATTTATTGCACGGCTAGGGATTCAGCGCCGGAAATTGCAGATCTACAAGACATGACATGAAAATCATGCCCAGAAGCGGCATGCAAAATGCTATGTCATGTATTTGCGACATGCAGAGCCCTTTTGAAGATGA
>NC_041381.1:667531588-667543217 GCF_002162155.2 Triticum dicoccoides
TCCAACTCTTTAAATTCTCAAAAAATCGTATGATGCCGAAACTCCTCGGGAGCTGGCACTGTGTCATTATATGGCCTCTATAGGGTGTGGTAAAAGTTTGGGCACATTTTGAATAGGCCTCACCCAAGGCTGCTTGTAAACTACCATCTCCGAGGTAGTCTCTGGGTACCGAGAGGGAACGTGTCGGGTTTGTGAAGAAAGTGCGGGTCATGTTGCTGTGTTAGCCTCGAAACTTCTCATTCTCTTAAAGGAGACCATTGAATGGCACGTGCTAGGCCCCAACATTTTTCGGACATTCCTGCAATATTTGAGACATTTATTACACTCCTAGGGTTTCAGTGCCGAAAATTGCAGATTTGCAAGGCATCACATGAAATCATGCAGGAAGCGGCATGCAAAATGTTGTGTGATGTCCTTGCGACATGCGTAGGCCTTGTTCAATCGAGGGGAGGGGGGCAGTCCCAGCCAGCTTCTTACATAGCTCTGCTGAGTGTCTGTATTTTGGCTCTCGGCGAAGAGCCAAGCACTCGGTGTAAAGTGAATTTACAGTAGGGATTTTTGCATGTGATCCTAATATGGGTACGCTAGGGGTTGGAAGAATACAAGACCACCAGAATATTAAAGTGGCGTTAAATTATGGGTTTCGAAAATAAGACCCATGAAAATTAGTTGGGAGAAAATGGGTGAGAAAATAATAATAATTAAGTAGTAAATAATGCAACGAAAATCATTTAAACCAATTATGCACAAATGTCATGGTTGCAAAAAATCCGCAAAAATGTAAGCCGAGTGCTTTCATTGGGCACACGGCTTATATACCCTATAAGCTGAGTCCTTTCAATGGGCACACGTCTTATATACTCTGTATGCCGAGTGATATTTTAGGGCACACGGCTTATAGGCTGCTCCGTGATGGCACCGTCAGCAACCCCTGTTGTAGACACATGGCAGATGTCTTTGCCGACTGCGAGCTATAAGCCGGGTGCCTTTTCCACTAGATACCGTGTGCTCCCTATAAGCCGTGAGCTTTTTTGCAACACATGGCTTATAGATGTCCATAAGCCGAGTTCTTCGGATTTTCCGGGTGTTTTTTTCCTAGACTCGGCTTAGAGGAATAAGCCGAGTACCCGAAAAATAGCTCACGGTTTATAGACTAACACACAGGAAAACAGGATTTTCCTGTAGTGAAAAACAAGTTAGACGTCCTCTACTTTGTTGTTGCAAATTTTACGTGGCTGCTACGGGCTGAGCAAGAACCGTTCTTACCTACGCATCAAAACCACAACGATAGTTCGTCAAGTAAGTGTTGTTTTAACCTTCGCAAGGACCGGGCGTAGCCACACTCGATTCAACTAAAGCTGGAGAAACAGACACCCGCTAGTCACCTGTGTGCAAAGCACGGCGGTAAAACCAGTCTCGCGTAAGAGCACGCGCAATGTCAGTTCGGGTCGCTTCATCCAACAATACCGCCGAACCAAAGTATGACATGCTGGTAAGCAGTATGACTTGTATCGCCCATAACTCACTTGTGTTCTACTCGTGCATATAACATCAACGCATAAAACCTGGCTTGGATGCCACTGAAGGGGAACGTAGTAATTTCAAAAAAATTCCTATGCACACGCAAGGATCATGGTGATGCATAGCAACGAGAGGGGAGAGTGTTGTCCACGTACCCTCGTAGACCGAAAGCGGAAGCGTCATGACAACGCGGTTGATGTAGTCGTACGTCTTCACGATCTGACCGATCCAAGTACCGAACGTACGGCACCTCCGAGTTCAGCACACGTTCAGCTCGATGACGATCCCCGGACTCCGATCCAGCAGGGTGTCGGGGATGAGTTCCGTCAGCACGACGGCGTGGTGACGATGATGATGTTCTACCGACGTAGGGCTTCGCCTAAGCACCGCTACGATATGACCGAGGTGGAATATGGTGGAGGGGGGCACCGCACACGGCTAAGGAACGATCACGAAGATCAACTTGTGTCTAGAGGTGCCCCCCTGCCCCCGTATATAAAGGAGCAAGGGGGAGGCCAGCCGGCCCTAGGGGGCGCGCCAAGGAGGGGGGAGTCCTCCTCCTAGTGGGAGTAGGACTCCCCTTTCCTAGTCCAACTAGGAAGGAGGAAGGGGGAAGGAAAGAGAGGGAGAGGGAGAGGGAAAGAGGGGCCGCGCCCCCCTCCCATGTCCAATTCGGACTCCCCATGGGAGGGGGCGCGGCACCTCCTAGGCTGCTGCCCTCTCTTTCCCCTCAGGCCCACTAAGGCCCAATACTTCCCCGGGGGGTTCCGGTAACCCCTCCGACACTCCAGTTTTCTTCGAAATCACCCGGAACACTTCCGGTGTCCGAATATAGTCGTCCAATATATCAATCTTTATGTCTCGACCATTTCAAGACTCCTCGTCATGTCCGTGATCACATTTGGGACTCCGAACAACCTTCGGTACATCAAAACTTATAAACTCATAATAAAACTGTCATCGTAACGTTAAGCTTGCGGACCCTACGGGTTCGAGAACTATGTAGACATGACCTAGAACTGTTTCCGGTCAATAACCAATAGCGGAACCTGGATGCTCATATTGGCTCCTACATATTCTAGGAAGATCTTTATCGGTCAAACTGCATAACAACATACATTGTTCCCTTTGTCATCGGTATGTTACTTGCCCGAGATTCGATCGTCGGTATCTCAATACCTAGTTCAATCTCGTTACCGGCAAGTCTCTTTACCGTTACGTAATGCATCATTCCGTACTAACTCATTAGCTACATTGCTTGCAAGGCTTATAGTGATGTGCATTACCAAGAGGGCCCCAGAGATACCTCTCCGACAATCGGAGTGACAAATCCTAATCTCGAAATACGCCAACCCAACATGTACCTTCGGAGACACCTGTAGAGCTCCTTTATAATCACCCAGTTACGTTGTGACGTTTGGTAGCACACAAAGTGTTCCTCCGGTAAACGGGAGTTGCATAATCTCATAGATGTAAGAACATGTATAAGTCATGAAGAAAGCAATAGCAACATACTAAACGATCAAGTGCTAAGCTAACGCAATGAGTCATGTCAATCACATCATTCTACTAATGATGTGATCCCGTTAATCAAATGACAACTCATGTCTATGGTTAGGGAACATAACCATCTTTGATTAATGAGCTAGTCTAGTAAAGGCATACTAGTGACAATATGTTTGTCTATGTATTCACACATGTATCATGTTTCCGGTTAATACAATTCTAGCATGAATAATAAACATTTATCATGATATGAGGAGATAAATAATAACTTTATTATTGCCTCTAGGGCATATTTCCTTCAGCGTTAATGCCTAAGCAACTTGACATCTAACACCGAATAATCTGGTGACTGACAACGAATGACCATAGTTGTTAGATCAACTTCAACAGCTCCCTTGAAAATCTTCCCATAAAACTAGTTTTTTGGCCTTCCCGTAAAGGTTAGGGGAAGTTTTCTGGAAGCAATTTTTGTCCATTCCGCTAAACTTCTTCCTCTAATCCATTTTTATTTTAGTTAAACAAAAAAATACAATTGCCTAGCACCCGTTAGTCAGTGACACACGTGATGGCGAGCGGGCCATCGCCGGCGAGGGGAGGCGCGAGGCGATGTGTTGGCCGCCGACGTGAGGCGGTGAGTAGGCGATGGCGCGGCGGCGGCGGCAAGGACCAGAGACGGTGGCAGGGTGTGGAATGCAGAGTGGTAGTTGATGAAAATTTAGTCCGCCAAAAAAATACGGGAAATAAAAGATATGGAAAGATGATCTAAAATGCCACCTTTACGAGATCCTCTAAACTTAAAGGCTAGCTTCCCGGTTTGAGAGATTTGTATTCCTTAACTTCCCCTCAAGGGTGGTTAATTTAGAGATACTAGCATAATCTAGTAACTGGCTCACGGAATTTGATAGTGTTATAAGATTGTTGTAAGATCATTTGGCCACCGGGACACGGCGCAGGCGACGCTTTGGGCCGGCATGCCGCTTCGATGCCAGCTTCAATGAGAAGTCGCGTCCGCTCTGGGCTAGCATGAATTCGGCACAGGCGCTCTAGAGCAGCGCTGACAGACATGAATATGCGACAGTTGTTTCATGCGAAAAAGGACGCGGGCGAGGGAAAGGATTTTGAATGGGTCTGGGGTGTCCGTCGTGTACATGGCAACGGTCGGAACGTCCGCAAAGCCACCCTGATTTGCTGCGGTTTGTGGAAAAACGGGTGTCCAAATCGAACCGCGGATGAATGGGGTACCGCGTTGCATGGCAAATCGCGTCCGGACCGCTCGGTCCAAGTTGATACGGGCAGTTAGGGGTTAGCCTGGAAGATACCCTAGCGGCCATAAGGAACTTTGTTTTTTTAGAGTAACTAGACTTTGGTTTACTTTTCTCATATAATAGTCATATTGTTTGCAAGAAGATGCGAAGTAAATTCAGGGATTACAAGATTACAAAAACCAGGTGATTTCGAGCTAAAGGATTGTTTTGCTAACTCATCAGCTATTGGCTTCTCTGAAACAATAATGTCATCCATGAGCTGAAGCGACTCAACCGCAAAGGAGCAGTCCGATTTAGGTGGACCTCCTCTACGCCAGCGTGTGCCTCCCGGTGGTTCCCAGGGACCTCGACCTGCGCGACCGCTCCGTTTTCCGCGGCATGGACCTGGCCTCCGCGCGCAGCCTCAACGGCGTGCGCGTCGCCGACGAGCTGCTGCGTCTCGTCCCGGACGCCGGCGCCTTCCGTACGACGCTGCGATGCATCAAGCACTGGGCCAAGGCGCGTGGCATCTACTCCAACGTGATGGGGTTCCTGGGCGGCGTGGGCTGGGCGATCCTGGTGGCGCGCGTGTGCCAGCTCTACCCCAACGCCGCGCCGAGCATGCTGGTGCCGCGCTTCTTCAAGATCTTGGCGCAGTGGAAGTGGCCCAACCCGGTGCTGCTGCGGGACATCGAGCACGACGGCGGCGGCGAGCTCGCGCTCCGGCTGCCCGTCTGGGACCCGCGCGACAAGAGCCACCTCATGCCCGTCATCACGCCCGCCTACCCATGCATGAACTCGTGCTACAACGTCTCGCACGCCACCCTGCGGACCATCACGGAGCAGCTCCAGATCGGCAACGGCGTCTGCCAGGAGATCCTCAAGGGAAAGGCAAAGGCCGGCGGGTGGGACGCGCTGTTCCAGCCGTTCCAGTTCTTCAAGGCGTACAACAGCTACCTGCAGGTGGACGTGAAGGTCGCCCGAGGGGAGGCCGGCCTCCGGGAGTGGAAGGGGTGGGTGGAGTCGCGGCTGAGGCAGCTGGTGAACAGGGTCGAGATGGCCACGGCCGGCATGCTGCTCTGCCATCCCAACCCGAAAGCCTACGCGGCCAAGCCCCATGATCTGCACTGCACGTCAACCTTCTTCGTGGGCTTGTCCAAGCCACAGCAGCAGCAGCAGCAGCCCCAGGTGCCGTTCGACCTACGCGCGACCACGGAGGGGTTCAAGCAGGAGGTGTACACGTACGAGTTCTGGAGGCCCGGGATGGAGCTGGAGGTCTCGCACACCCGGAGGAAGGACCTGCCGTGTGCCGTCCTACATGCTCGATCAGATCCTCCCGGCTGGGCATCTCAAGAGGAGGCGCGCCGCCGAGAGCAACTCTTCTCCTCCGTTGGCGTCTGCTTCCGGCGACGTCAAGAAGGTGGCGCCGGCAGGCGGAACCGGATCGTCGCCTGAGAGGAAGAGGCAATGCTGTCCCAGCAATATCCTCCCCAGCGCTTCAGTACTGGGCGTTGTGTGAGAGCAGATGAACATTCAGATTAGTAATCACAGGAACTAGCTAAGCTTCAGTAATCACAGGAACAGATGAACATATTTACCGGCACGATCGCGCCAAGGCAAGCCGAAGTCTTAAAGCGAACTCTTAATCTTATCAGGCAGATGGCATGATCCAACGGGAGACAGAGAGAAGGGCAAACTCTGCACCCGGCGTGTACAGATTCAGAAATGCGTTGCATAGCTTTGTCAGAGGAACAATTGTGTATTATATTGATAGCTGGTGATGAGATACATATTTAGTTATTTACAGGTTAGATTGTGTATCAACTATGTACTCAAAACTGTTGGAAGCACCACAGAATATGACAGGAGAAATGAAACCTCGGTTTGCAGTCGCGTTGTACCCCTTGTAGTTCTGTGGTATGCATGTCGAGTAGTGGACATGCAACTGATCACATTGGCTATCCATATACCAAAACCATGAGCTGGTTGTTAGATCTTATGAATTTCAACGCTAGTCTACCCCAACTTGTTTGGGACTAATAAAGGCTTTGTTGTTGTTTTTCTATTATTGAATATTTCAGTATGACGTAAGGAAACACGGAGCCAAAATCATTTGCATTAGTTTTCTATTTTTGAGTATTTCTGTATGATGCATTGGTTTCCGTTGCGAAGGACTGTTTCCCAGCTTTTGATATAATTCTGAGCTTACATCCTACTCTCTCTGTGCCTCCGTCAAAAACACTCTTATATTATAGGACGGAGGGAGTAGTTTTTTCTTCTTAGGCCACTTTGATTGGGTGTAAATTTTGTGTGTTCTTCAGTATTTAGGTCACCTAAGTGCCCAGCGGCCAGATCAGAAGGCGGCCACCAAGGAGAAGAACAGAAGAAGAAAAAGAGGCTGGAGATGCCACTAGTAGAAAAGGGGGCAATGGTCCAGGCCGGGTCAGCCCATTAGTCCCGGTTCAATCCAGAACCGGGACCAATGGGGGCATTGGACCCGGTTCGTGAGCCCCGGGGGCCGGCCGGGCCACGTGGGCCATTGGTCCCGGTTCGTCTGGACCTTTTGGTCCCGGTTGGTGGGACGAACCGGGACCAATGTGCCTTGCTCCTGGCCCACCACCATTGGACCCGGTTGGTCGCCTGAACCTGGACCAAAGACTTCCCTTTAGTCCCGGTTCAAGCCACGAACCGGGACCAATTAGTTGCCTATATATACCCCGCGAGCAGAGCACTCTCACTGCTCTGTTTTTCGTGGCATGCGAGGACGGAGCTTTGTGGTGCTCTAGCTCACCTCCTATGCACACGAGGTGTTCGATGAAATGCCCGAGACACACTACTTAAGCTTTCTCCTCTCCAAGCTCCACCTCCAAGCTCCATTTTCCTTAATATTTGTCTAGGTTTAGCGGTCCGTCACGTCCCGTCCCCGTCTTCACCGCCGTCGATCGCCCGCGCCGATCTCGTCGCCGGCACCACCGTGGTGAGCCTCTTACTTGTATGTTTATATAGATACTTGTATAATTTTCTTACTTTTATTATTGCATCTTATATAGTGCGATGGTTTTGGAATCCGCCCCCGTCGGCCCTCGTCCTGTCTATGATTCGGATGTGGTATATATTATCTTTTCATAACTATTGGTTCATTTATTGTTTATGGCAATTATGCCGACCAACGTGACATAGATTTTATTTATCTAGGAGGTTGTTGAACCGGAAATTCCAACCGACCCTATTGCCGAGAGGTTAAATTTAGTTGAAGAATAAAACAATTTGTTGAAGGAAAAAATTAGAAAAATTGAGGAGGAGAAGATGATAATGGAGTTGCATGTTGCGGATGTCGTCGATGATCACAAGATCAAGATGGATGCAATGCGCTTGAAGATTAGAAAGATTAGAAAATATGCCATTCATACCGAGGCTTGGTATCATTTGCCGTTGGATCAGTTGTTACATTGGTTGCGATTATGATCGCATTTGTTTTCTCATTGAAATGTTTTACATAGTTTCAGTGTATGGTTTAATTAATTTAAATGCTCTGCAGAGCTTTATGTTGTTAGATGAGAACTATGTATGTACTTTGGTTTTAGTGTGATGATGAACTTCTATTAATTTGGTTTTAGTGTTCTGTAATGATTTTTGACACACTTAATTATATATAATGCACGCAGATGAACCAGCAATGGATGTACGGTTCAAGACACACCTCCGAGTACATTAATGGCGTGCATGATTTTCTCGAAGTGGCTGAGGCAAACAAGCAGAATGGTTTTATGTGTTGTCCATGCCCTATATGTGGGATACGAAGTCTTACTCTGACCGGAAAATCCTCCACACCCACCTGCTTTACAAGGGTTTCATGCCACACTATAATATTTGGACGAGGCACGGAGAAATAGGGGTTATGATGGAAGACGGCGAAGAAGAAGAGTACGATGACAATTATGTGCCCCCTGAATACTGAATACGGTGATGCTACTGAACATCAAGAGGAACCAGACGATGTGCACGATGATGCTGCAACGGGCGAAGCTGCTGAAGATCAAGAGGAACCAGACGATGTTCCCGATGATGATGATCTCCGCCGGGTCATTGTCGATGCAAGGACGCAATGCGAAAGTCAAAAGGAGAAGCTGAAGTTCGATCGCATGTTAGAGGACCACAAAAAAGGGTTGTACCCCAATTGCGAAGATGGCAACACAAAGCTCGGTACCGTACTGGAATTGCTGCAGTGGAAGGCAGAGAATGCTGTGCCTGACAAAGGATTTGAGAAGCTACTGAAAATATTGAAGAAGAAGCTTCCAAAGGATAACGAATTTCCCGACAGTACATACGCAGCAAAGAAGGTCGTATGCCCTCTAGGATTGGAGGTGTAGAAGATACATGCATGCCCTAATGACTGCATCCTCTACCGCGGTGCGTACAAGGATCCGAACGCATGCCCGGTATGCGGTGCATTATGGTATAAGATCAGACGAGATGACCCTGGTGATGTTGACGGCGAGCCCCCCAGGAAGAGGGTTCCTGCGAAGGTGATGTGGTATGCTCCTATAATACCACGGTTGAAATGTCTATTCAGAAACAGAGAGCATGCCAAGTTGATGCGATGGCACAGTGAGGACCGTAAGAAAGAGGGGAAGTTGAGAGCACCCGCTGACCGGTCGCAGTGGAGAAAAATCGAGAGAAAGTACTGGGATGATTTTGCAAGTGAGCCAAGGAACGTATGGTTTGCTTTAAGCGCGGATGGCATTAATCCTTTCGGGGAGCAGAGCAGCAATCACAGCACCTGGCCCGTGACTCTATGCATGTATAACCTTCCTCCTTGGATGTGCATGAAGCGGAAGTTTATTATGATGCCAGTTCTCATCCAAGGCCCTAAGCAACCCGGCAACGACATTGATGTGTACATAAGGCCATTAGTTGAAGACTTTTACAGCTGTGGAATGGAAACGGTGTACATACGTGGGATGAGCACAAACAGGATGAATTTTACCTAAAGGCGTTGCTGTTCGTGACCAGCAACGATTGGCCCGCTCTCAGTAACCTTTCAGGACAGACAAACAAGGGATATCACGCATGCACGCACTGTTTACTTGACACTGATAGCATATACCTGGCAAGCTGCAGGAAGAATGTGTACCTGGGCCATCGTTGATTTCTTCCGACCAACCATCAATGTCGAAAGAAAGGCAATCATTTCAAAGGCAAGGCAGATCACCGGAAGAAGCCCGCCATGCGTACCGGTGATCACATACTTGCTATGGTCAATGATTTACACGTAATCTTTGGAAAGGGTCCCGGCGGACTAGCTGTTCCGAGTGACACTGGGGGACACGCACCCATGTGGAAGAAGAAATCTATATTTTGGGACCTACCCTACTGGAAAGACCTAGAGGTCCGCTCTTCGATCGACGTGATGCACGTGACGAAGAACCTTTGCATGAACCTGCTAGGCTTCTTGGGCGTGTATGGGAAGACAAAAGATACAACTGAGGCACGGGAGGACCTGCAACGTTTGCACGAAAAAGACGGCATGCCTCCAAAGCAGTATGAAGGTCCTGCCAGCTATGCTCTTACCAAAGAAGAGAAGGAAATCTTCTTTGAATGCCTGCTTAGTATGAAGGTCCCGACTGGCTTCTCGTCGAATATAAAAGGAATAATAAATATGGCAGAGAAAAAGTTTCAGAACCTAAAGTCTCATGACTGCCACGTGAAGCAACTGCTTCCGGTTGCATTGAGGGGGCTTCTACCGGAAAACGTCCGATTAGCCATTGTGAAGCTATGTGCATTCCTCAATGCAATCTATCAGAAGGTGATCGATCCAGAAATCATACCAAGGCTAAGGAGTGATGTGGTGCAATGTCTTGTCAGTTTCGAGCTGGTGTTCCCACCATCCTTCTTCAATATCATGACGCACGTCCTAGTTCATCTAGTTGACGAGATTGTCATTCTGGGCCCCGTATTTCTACACAATATGTACCCCTTTGAGAGGTTCATGGGAGTCCTAAAGAAATATGTCTGTAACCGCGCTAGGCCAGAAGGAAGCATCTCCATGGGCCATCAAACAGAGGATGTCATCGGGTTTTGTGTTGACTTCATTCCTGGCCTTAAGAAGATAGGTCTCCCTCAATCGCGGTATGAGGGGAGACTAACTGGAAAAGGCACGCTTGGAAGGGACTCAATAATATGCAGGGACGGATATTCTTGGTCTCAAGCACGCTACACAGTTCTACAGAACTATATCTTGGTGACCCCGTATGTCGATGAACACAAGAACAGTCTGCGCTCCAAACACCCAGAGCAGTGCGACGACTGGATTACATGTGAACACATCAGGACTTTCAGCAGTTGGTTGGAAGCACGTCTCAGAGGTGACAACACTGTTTGTGATGAGCTGTACTTGTTGTCCAGGGGACCATCTTCGACTGTTACGATTTGGAAAGGGTACGAGATAAATGGGAATACATTTTACACGATTGACCAAGATCAAAAGAGCACTAACCAAAACAGCGGTGTCCGCTTTGATGCAACAACCGAGAGGGGAAAGGACACATATTATGGTTACATAGTGGACATATGGGAACTTGACTATGGACATGATTTTAAGGTCCCTTTGTTTAAGTGCAAATGGGTCAATCTATCAGGAGGCGGGGTACAGGTAGACCCACAGTACGGAATGACAACAGTGGATCTGAAAAATCTTGGGTACACTGACGAACCGTTCGTCCTAGCCAATAACGTGGCACAGGTTATCTATGTGAAGGACATGTCTACCAGACCGAGAAAAAGAAAAGATAAGGAAGCGAATACATCATACGATGAGCCAAAGCGCCACATAGTTCTTTCAGGAAAAAGGGACATCGTGGGAGTGGAGGACAAGACAGACATGTTTGAAGATTATGAAAAGTTTCATGAAATTCCTCCCTTCAAAGTCAAGGCTGACCCCAGCATCCTGATAAACGATGAAGATTATCCATGGTTACGGCGCAATAAGCAAATGACACAAGCGAAGAAAAAGTGAAGACTTTCTCCCGCAACTATTATGATGATACCATGCCAACTTTGTAACTGACGAGTATGATACCATTGTCCGTTTTGTATATGCACATGCTATGTGTGGGTCAATTTATGATACCATGCCAACTTTCAACTTTTTCAGAGTTTATTTGAAATGCTTTAATGTCTTATGGTTCGGCCCTCGTAATAATTAAAAATAGCAACAATAAGTATTTTGTTGTAAGTAGAAACAAAATAAAATAAATAAAGCAAGAAAGAAAACAAAAAAACAAAAAAAGTGTTTTCAAATTTGAAAAGTAATGGCAGTAACAGAAAGTTTATAATTTTCCTAAAACTAAAAGCAAAAA
>NC_041381.1:667543689-667544735 GCF_002162155.2 Triticum dicoccoides
ATAAAGCAAAAAACAAAAGAAAATAAATAATGCAGGAAACAAAAAAAAACAACAATAAGTATTTTGTTGTAAGTAGAAACAAAATAAAATAAATAAAGCAAGAAAGAAAACAAAAAAACAAAAAAAGTGTTTTCAAATTTGAAAAGTAATGGCACTAACAGAAAGTTTATAATTTTCCTAAAACTAAAAGCAAAAAGAATTAAAAAATAAAGCAAAAAACAAAAGAAAATAAATAATGCAGAAAACAAAACAAAAAAACTGGAAAAAAATAAAAATAGCAACAATAAGGAAAACAAAAAAACAAAAAAAAATGCCTCCTACTGGGCCCCCACGGCCTGAATACGACTTGAAATCCTACTATGGGCCAGGATTCAGGCCCGCAGTAGGCCCAGAAGGTCCATCAGGCAAAGCAGTAGCAAGTAGGCCCATAAGCCTGCAGTGGAGAGGAGCTCGAGAGGGGTGCGGCAGTGGGGCTTATAAACCACTGCGCGCCCCTCTCAACTAGCGAGGTGGGACTAAACTTTGGCCGCGACGCGGGCAGCACAGGGGCCTTTGGTCCCGGTTGGTGGCTCCAGCCGGGACTAAAGGGGGTGCATTGGTACCGGTTCGTGGCCCCAACCGGTACCAATGCCCACCCTTTAGTCCCGGTTGGTGCCTCCAACCGGGACAAAAGGTTGCCGCTTCCCGCCCTTTGGGCTGCTGAAAAGAGGCCTTTGGTCCCGGTCGGTGGCACCAACCGGGACTAAAGGGGGCATTAGTCCCGGTTGGAGCCACCAACCGGGACCAATGCTCTTGCTATATATACAGGACTTAGCAGTTTTCGCCAAAACCCATCTCTTTCTTCTCGCCCCGACGCCTCTGCTCCTCGTCGCCGTCGTCGCCGAGCCCTGCCCCGACGCCGTCAGGCTGGTCCAGCTCGCCGTCGCCGCCGCCGAGCCACTGCCCCGACACCGTCGCCGCGCCCACCGCCCCTGCCGGCCCCGACACCATCGTCGTCGCCGCGCGCGCCATCTGCCTTTCCCCGACCCCGTCGCCGTCGCCGCGCG
>NC_041381.1:667546151-667549904 GCF_002162155.2 Triticum dicoccoides
ATATGTACCATGTTTGAATAATAATTGACATGTTGTAAATATTTGCAGAAACTATGGAGCACTCCCGAGACGAAGAAACATAAGGGATGTTGGGGGACATAATCGCAAATGGAAGTGATGATGTTGCGTCATTTCTCCTCGACACCGATGGTCAGCTGGAAGGACTGGGTGAAGAAGAGGGCTATGTTCATCATGGCTTCGGCCCATTAATGCCGGTATAAGAAGAGGACTATGTTCATGATGGCTCAGGTGACACAATGGAGGTACAAGAAGGAGACCGTGCTGACTGCTCCGGTGACCGAACCGAGTCCGGCCAGGTATATATATATTAGTTAAGCCTGTGCTGACTAGTTAATTGATGCTTTCATTGTTTTGGTATATGTACACATATTATTTACTCTCGTCTTTCTTCCTTCTAATTTCTAGCCCTCCGGATCGAGCACAACTTCGGTCAGGAGACGAGGCCCGAAGAAAAAGTTGAGCTCGGATGAAAAGTTTGAGATCATAGAAATCGCGCCCGAAGACGAACCGATTGAACCCATCCGGACAAGGAAGGCATTTTCTGCTCAGTGCGGGGTTCTTGTTAGGGACAAGATCCCGATCAGCATCCAGCAATGGTATAAGCCTAAGAAGGAAGATCCTGAGGTGTCTTATGTCAATGATATACAGAAAGAAGATCTTTGGACTGAGCTGAAGGCAAATTTCACCCTTACTACAACAAAAACACCATGTATGGTCGCTTTTTCTGGGTCGCTTTTCTATTCGTCTCTACGCTCATGAACACTGACGACCTAAAGACGCTTCTTAAGACGTTTACAAAGCACCACAAACTGTTGATTGTAATTAGGCTAAAAAATTAAGTATTTAGTTTTAATTAACTTAAGAGGCGATTTGTGAGACACTTTATGTGCGTCTCTGCTCTTCGAGACGATTTGTGAAACGTCTTAATGTGCGACTCTGTTCTTATCATAGATTTAAGAAATTTTGAATAATCATTTTTTCAACCTGGATATCTATGAAAATTAGTTGTACTAAACTTTGGATAATACAACTTTGTTATTTGATTGCGACTTTAAACATCCCCTCTGTAATGTTCTTCTATGTTCCTGCAAAAAAAAGTTGTTCATCTATGTATATTGTGAATTATTGTACGTACGATAAAAGCACATTCGATTTTCATACAAAGCCATCCCAATCATCCAGCGAATGCAATGGATGGCTGCTATACCAGGTCGTACACAATTCGTAAAAGAACAGTCATAGATATAGCAGGATAGCAGGGCTGATGTATACTCTATACTATTTTTTTTAGTTGGAATATTATTATACTACCTCTTTGATACGCAACTCCCTAAAATACCTCTGTGATACGCAACTCCCTAAAATGATAAAAGAAACCAGCAGCTAGCGCCGCCGCCGCTCGCCGCCTCGGCACCAGCAGTCGATCTCCCGCCATTGTTTGGCCCAGCCATAGCCCCCGTCGTCGCTCGCCCCCTCTCCCATAGATCACACGCCGTCGCGCTCCCCCAGCCCGATCTGACGCCGCCGCAACTCGCCCCTAGCCCGAACTCCGGCGTCGCCCGACTCCGATCCCCCGCCGGCCCTCCGGCCGTAGCTCCACCGCCGCTCGACGCCGATCTCCTCCCTATAGCGCAAGCTCCTCCGCCACCTGACGCCGGTCTGCCCCAGGCCAAGCTCCCCGATCCCCTGAAGCCGGTTGCAGCCCGACACCGCTCGCCCATCGCCAGGCTCCGCCACCCGCAGAATACTCTACCCGGACGACTCCTCTCTCGCTTTGCTGCCGACCATGGCAACGACCTCGCCGACACACCTCTGCTACTAGGAGCTTGTCCGCAGGTTGTTCTTCTCATTTTTTTTATCTCCATATCATGTGAAATATAGCTCAAATTGCGATATGTCACCTCTGTTTTGCCCTTCTGTCTTTGCAATGATGTACTGTATTGTTGAAATTAGACAATTGTTGATAAAAATCTGTGAATCCTTTTTGGTGATTGGATAAGAATTGTTGTTAAAAACAGTGGGGACTGTTGATTGGATGGCAATTGTTGATGACATGATATTTTTTAAGTTGATCTGGTTAGGGGGAGCTGCATTTGTCATGCCACACAAGAGTACTTTTCTTGTTTTAGCAAGAGAGACCACTGGATATTACTTAGATTTTTAGTGACTGGTTATACCAGCTAGCCTTCTATCCTGAAGGTTCTATTGTTGAAGGATATATTGTTGAAGAATGCTTGACCTTTTGTTCAAGATTTCTAGAAGGAACCGCACGTTTCACAAGAACATCTAGGAACCCTGATCCTTCAGCTAATACAAAGGGCATTACATGTTTGATAGTGTTGGTGAGCCAATTGGAAAGGCTGTCACTGTAGGCCAGTTGGACGATCAGCTTCTAGTTCAAGCACATCGATATGTCTTGCGACACACTGATGAGCTTGATGATCTCCGTAGGTGTGCTTCAGTGCTATCTTCTATTTCTTTTGTTTTTCACAAGTTGGAAAAAATCATGATGTTATTTGTCTTATTATTACAGAGAATTTGTGTATCAAGAGAAGAGGAAACCAGGTAACTTAAATTTGACGGATGATGACAATGAGGATTTGATTAGTAGACACTTTGCTGACTGGTTGGAACAAAAGGTATAATTCACCTTTTGCATGTTCCTTCACTGAAGTTCCATATGAACTCAATGTAACCACTCTTACATACATGTTATACTAGATGATGGACCGGATATCACAGAAAAGATAAGAGCATTAGCCGCAAAACCAAGCAAATGTGGGGTGCGCTACAGTGGCTATATAATTAATGGTTTCAGGTTTCATACTATCAGCCGCGATACAGGACGTGTGACACAAAATAGTGGTGTCGTGAACCTTGCTGAAAATGGTGTGTCCTATTATGGCCGGTTATCTGACATCTTCGAATTGTCATACAGAGATTACAAGGTGTTGTTCTTCAAATGTGATTGGTATGATGTTCATCACAAAGCTGGTATTGTAAGAGATGAGTTTGGATTCACTCATGTGAACTTCTCCCAAAAATACATATAGGGGAGAAGTTAGAGGATGATCCTTTTGTATTTTCTTCCCATGTGGACCAGGTCTTTTATATCCAACATCCGAGAAGTGAGAATTGGAATACCATGGTGAAATTCAAACCTCGTTATATTTTTGACATGGGTGGAGAACCATCTTCAGATGAAACAGACTAATCTTTGCGCTTTCAGCTTGTTATCGGCAGCTAAGATATAGGTTGAGCACTTGTCATCCATGCTCCTAGGTAGAGTTACTCCAACATAATTATTGCAGCTGGGTGGATCTTCTTCAGAATGTATTGATCCCTGTGTTACTTTGTAATGAACGAGCCTATGGTCTTTTTTAGTGTGTATGTTCCCTTTTGTTATGAATGAATTGTATAGCTATCCATTCAGTTCTGTGAATAGTTTTTAATATTTTTTTAACTTTCACATGACAGTTCTACTGCTAAATTTTGGAACCTTCTGACGAAGTGTGCTTCAGGTTCACTTCCTAACTGGATGCTTTTTGTGCTAGTTTATAGGAAATGAAAGTAGTCTAGTAAATATTTCAATAATATTTTGCAAGTGCATGACATCGACTTTGCACGATTGACATCCCAGTCATAAAAATCAAAAGCAGTAAGGGATATTTGGTAAAATCAGTGAAGTGTTACAGTAACTAGTACAGTACTTTTTTTTTTTGTTATTCTTAA
>NC_041381.1:667550460-667624895 GCF_002162155.2 Triticum dicoccoides
AGTTCACCAATTCAAAGAAATATATTCGCAAACTCAAAAAATTGAATTTAAAAATGTTTATGACCTCAAAAAGTTCAAGTATATGAAAAAGTTTTGTGAATTTGAAAAAGTTTTATGAGTTCAGAACTTTTTGCAGCAAACTGGAAAAATTCATGAATTAGGGAAAAGTTCACAAATTCAATAAATATTTGCGAAATGGAATTTATTGTGAATTTGAAAAAAGTTCATTGTTTGAAGAAAAATATTCACGAATTAAAATAGTTTGGGAATTTAAAACAGTTCACAAATTTGGAAGAACTTCAAGAATTTGAAAAAATAGAAAGAAAAGGGAAATAAAAATTAAAAAGGAAAATAAACAAAAAAACAAAAAACAAAAAAGGATAAAGGAAAAAAAAGAAAAAACCAGGAAAACAAAGTACAACTTGGCCGAAATAAACCTAAACATGATAAAGATACCCCAACTTAAAAACCTGGCAAGCTTTCGGATGCTTCCTAAAACCCGATCAAGGAAGCTTTTGACGCCTCCAAAACCAGGAGCAAGAGGGAAGTTCGCGCTTGTGCCTTAGAGCAACTCCAACCGGCCAAACCATTTTTGTTCGCCCATGTCCTTTGGGTCAAAGCGGACAAAAATGCTAGTCCCGACGAGCCGACGCAAACCTATCACGGGGCCCAAGCGTCAGTGAGTGGAAGCTGCGGGCGGTCATCCTTTTTTAATCCACGCGTGTGGGTGCCAGCCTCATCCACTTCCACTGCCCGCCCACATCTAACCCCCGCGTGCTTCCTCACCGGTGACAAGCGAACCCTAGCGCCATGGGTTTCTTCAGCGGCACCGGCGAGCGACTCATGCAGATCGAGCGCGAGCAGGAGGAGGAGCGCCGTGAGAAGGAGGAGGACAAACGTCGTGCGAGCAAGCAGCCCAGTCGGCGGCGCAACCTACGCAGCAGGACGACTTGGCCCCGACTTGGGAGGCGGCATTCCCCTGGGCTGGCTCGACGCTGGACCTGGTCGACCTCTCCGGCCTCGGGTCGGACGACGAGGACGCCTAGGGCAGCGCGCACGGCGGCGTAGACTTTTTTATGTTTAATTAATGTTTACTGTTTATGTGAACTTTGGCCGGCGGTTGATCGGTTTTTCATATTTAATTATGTTTAAGTTTGAACGTGATTGCTCTTTTTTTTAAGTCCGCATTTTTAGAAAAATGGGTCCGGCTAGTATTGGGTGCACGCGCCGACCCAAATGAAAAAAATGGACATGGATGTCTATGTGGCCGACCCAAATGGACAAAAAGCAGCCAAACCGTGCATCCGTTTGGGTCGGCCGATTGGAGTTGCTCTTAGATGACCCGGCATTTTTTTGAACATAGTATAGACAGACGCATACGCACATAGATACACACATACACTCATCCGTATGTACGCATACACGCACGCACATCCTACCCCTATGAGCACCTCCAAAAGACTAATCCGACACATCATCTTGACATTGATGAAGTCGCCACACACGTTTTCGTAGTTAACGGGAACGTCTCCTCTCACTGAACGCACATCGCCAGAATGCCTGGAATAAATCCGAGAAAATGCAAACATCAATGTCAAAATTGAGACTTGAATTCTGGTGGGCGGAGGATATTGGGAACAACGACGGCCATGCTGGACGCTCGAACCAGCCACACGATTTGCTGGAACCAGTGCGGCAGGTTTACTTCGAAGGCCGTGAAGGAAAAGGAGCCCTCCGGCCTACTCCATTACCTCGTCGTTGATACGACACATTATCACGCAACACCTTGATGATAGTCAAGAGGCGGCGCGAGAGGAGGAGTGGTAGGAGCGATGCAATGTTGGGCCACGTTCGCCACATCGGACGCTGACACCGCATCAGTGACCAGCTGGTCAAAATCGGCTTGAAGGAGTTGCAGCGCGCTACCACCCCATCGCCGACAAGGCTAGGTGAAGGGATGTCATGTCAGGGCGGCGTCCGCCGTGGACACGGGCAGCACGCGACGGAGGGGGAAACCCAACTTGGATCTTCCACTACCTTTATTATTTTTATCAAACTATATTGATATTACTTGGATATGAATATTACCCAATAAAGTTTGTTGGTTTTTGAAAAAAAACAAAGCATACGAATTGATCCAATAAAAGATACACCTAAAAATTCATTTATCCATATATGCGTTTTTAACACATCCATACATGTGATTAATTGGAGCTCCCAAACTATTCCCACTAAATCAAATTTTTGCCGGACTATTTTAGCTTATAAAAGTTTTGGCGCTAGAGATTATTTTCTTTACCGCGCATACTTCCCGCGTCTCTCCATTTTTCTTTCTCCATATATCGTCGGATAATTTCCCTCGCCGCCATCTTCGCCCACCACCTCCCCATTTATCCAACCACCGATTCCAATTTGCGCCGTGACCACCACCCTGCGCGCCGCCCGTTCGTGTACCCGACGCGGTGGCAGCCTCAACCTCAAGCGCCACCCTCTGCTGCTATCGCCGCCTGCCGCAGATTGCCATTTTCCTCCATCGACAAGCTCGCTAATCGGAGCCCCGTCGGTGTCCGTCGTCCCCGCGTCACGAAGCGCCATCCTCACCGTCACAAAGCCAGATCCACGCAGGTCTCATCCTTCACTCGAAGCTGCACGCGTGTTCCGTCGGTACACAGCCCGCAAGCAGCTCTCGCCTCCATCCGTATCTTCAGCCTCCACCACGTCAAGCAGGTAATTTCTTAAATCCCATAGCCCCTACTGCTTTAACATTAAATCAACCGAAGTGGGCTCCTTCATTTATGCATCTTAAGTCCCGATCCTCTTCTCCTTCGTATCCTTTCTTCCTTCATGTAGGCATGCACTCTAAGTGTTTGTTGAATTGCTTGCTTGCCTAGAAATCAATTATGACAGATTTTTTTGAAAATATGTGAGCAACTATTTGGTCCAATCAAATTTTATATGGTAAAACTCAAAAGTAGTACAAGCGGTGTTATATAGATTGACCAAATAACCTCAAATTCCATTTATGCTGGAGCATAAAACATGGTAGTGTTTGGTTGTACAGGCTGCAATGTACTTTGCTATTCTGTAGTAATTTTAGTCTGTCCTATTTCCTACCTCATCTTAGTGCAGTCCCACTATCTCGTTAGTTATGATTTTTGCATCTTAGCTGAAGGGAGGTTCAATCAGCAGCTCTCAGATTGTGCACTACAAGATTTTTGTTTACAAGTTTGTACGTTGCTGTGTGCGTTACAGTAACTTCTGAAGTGCTTTTTGGGTGCCTTTTCAGTGAAATGCATGGGTCAAATTTATGGCAAGATCACCTTATTCCACTTGAGTCCAACATGTACCATTATGGTGATAAGCATTGGTGCGAAATAAAAGTTTCTCAGGGACTAAGTTTTGTTCAACATCCTGAGAAAAAAAAGAAATGTTCAATTTGCACTGCGGGCACTAGGAGATAATATAGAAAACATGACAGATGAGTTGGCTATGATCCGTTCGTTCTTGAAGCGAAAATTCCCCACTGAGGATTTGAGAAATGAATTTGTAACCGCGGGAAGTGATGAAGTTAGTATCCAAACCACCTGTCTTTCTGCAAAGATAAAAATATGAGTATTACTTTACTATTATTTGTTCTTGTTTCAGGTTGATCTCGACGAAAGAGTTGTTGGCGATGACCTCCCAAATGAATCACATAATGAAGCTGAAGAATATGCTCCATTGGGTGCTATGCAGGTGATGTAATAGTTTCTTCAGTAATAAATATTCTACTTCATTCTCATACTTAAACAATTGTTCATCATAAGTTGCAGGAACTACATCCTAGCAGTTGTGCGGGAACCAAAGAGTGTTACACCGGTTTATCGTTACCACAAGAAAAAATGATTCCTAAGGTGTGTGCACACATTTCTGATTTGTTATTAAAAAATGCCTATGTTTTGTGTAAGTTTACTTACAACTGAACTGAACCTCAAGTGTAGAAAACACACATTGAAAAGTTTGATAGGGTCAATCAAGGAAGTGCAGAATCAACTTTACCGGACAAGCAGATCACTACCAAGGAATTGCATCCTATTTTTTCTGCGAGAACCAAAGAGGATTACACTGGTTTATCTTTGCCACACATGGTTGCTAAGGTGTGCGCACATAATTTTTTTAATTCATTATCAAACAATGCCTATGATTGTGTATGTTTATGTCGTATTGAACTGAACCTCAAATGTAGAACGCACGCATTGAAAAGTTTGATAAGGCCAATCAAGGCCATGCAGAATCAACCAAAGAGGGTTACACCAATCATGGAAGTGCAGAATCAACTTTGCCGGATATAGCAGATCACTGCCCAGGAATTGCATCCTAGCTTTTCTTCGAGGACCAAGGAGGATTACACTGGTTCGTCTTTACCACGCATGGTTGCTAAGGTGTGTGTGCACATAAACTTGTGATTCATTGTCAAACAATGGCTATGTTTTCCGTATGGCGCACATTGAAAAAATTGATAGGTTCAATCAAGGCTGTATAGACTCAACTTTTACCGGAAAATACTAACCAGGAATTGCATCCTAGCAATTGCGCAAGAACTAAAGAGGGCTGCCAAACACTCGTATGGTACATCATCAAAGTACATTTCTTCTCATAATAGTCTTAAAGCTATATTCTAAACATTTCTCCTGTTATCTTTCTTTTTCAGGGCAGCTCAAGATTTAGAAAAGAAGTGCATTGCAGGAGCCGGGAGAACTATAGAAGAATTATTCTTTAGATGGACAAATATTCTGTTTTATATACATATTTTAGCTTTATAGGAAAACTTAGTTCAAGTTTGTATGATCTCTTAATTATTTGAATATTTTATATGAAGATCTTATTTGATTCAGTTGTGAACCTAAGGTGTTTGTTCCTACTAAATGAAATTGTGTGAATGGGATGGTTGTGGATACAATCAGTGATATGGGTGGATCCCTTCATATTGTTCATGATATTTGTTGCTTATGAATGTGATTGGTGATATGGGTGGATGTTGTTATATACGATATTTCTTGATCATTCTGCACAAACATATGGCATCAGAAAGTAACTGGATTTGAAATGGAGAAGTACACATTTGAAATAAATCAAATATTATTTAAAGTAAAATATTACATGGTTAAAGCTTTTGTATATTTAGAGACGAATATAATGTCTGTACATAGCGTGTATCCCTATTAGTAGAGATGTATGAGCGCGTCTAACAGAATGACTCTACATATCAGAGACGCTCTTGAACGTCCAAATATAGCGTGTCATATCTAGAGACACCTTTGGACGTCCCAATATAGCGTCTCATGCCATGTACACACGCTTTAGACAGCGTGTCTATCTGTTTTGAGACGGTCCGTGGGGAGACGCTCCAAAGACGCTTTACTAAGTCGACTCTATGGTTGCCTACAGATGAAATAACATGTCTCTAGCTTTAGAATATGACGTCTCTACATGCAGTTTTTGTTGTAGCGCCAGAGGAGGATCCGGAGAATCCAGTTAAAGAGCAATTAATCAAGTCTTGTGCTCTTAAGAAGATGGCAACCCTAATGAGGAGGTGGAGGAAAGAGCTGAACCAGTTTGTCGAAAAAAAAGACACCAGAATTCATCGGCAAATATGAGAAGATCAAAGATCACTGGCCCGCATTTGTGGCCCACAAGACATCGGAAAAGAGTAAGAAGATGTCGGCGAGAAACAAGGAAAATGCTGCGAAGAAGAAGCTTCACCATCGCACGGGGTCAGGTGGCTACCTCAAAGCCCGACCTAAGTGGTCCAAGGCTGAGCATGATCTCCTTGAAAAAGGGATCGAACCAGAGACAATGTACTGGCCAGACCATTGCCAGACTTGGTTCTTCGGGGCTGGCGGAACCTTGGACCATGTAACAGGGAAGTGCCAGTGGACGGACGAGCAACTGGAAATACCACTCAAGAACCTTCGACACTATATCGCTGCAGCGCAGCGAGGGACGTTCCTTCCAAGCAGGGAGAAGGACAAGCTCACAATGGCCCTTGGGAATCCTAAGCACCCTGGACGGACACGAGGCACGACAGGCTCCATTCCGTGGAAGGTTGGTTTTCCGGACGCAGGGGGTTACAAAATCCACGAGAGGAGGAAGAAACTAGAGCAGGACCAACTGCAGGCGCTGCTTGGAAGGGTAATGGAGCTAGAGGATCGAGAAGAGGAACAAGAAGCAGCAGATCACAACAAACGACCTGCCGAAGCTTCCCCCGAAGCTACCCCGCCATCTCAGCGGAGAAGCAGCATGGCTTCCACCGAGCTGCTTCAGCCGAAGCATGTCTTGACGGCTCTTGCCAGCTATCCCGTGGATGGTATCACAGAGTCTCAAAGTTGCCACATTATGGCGCGATCGATGAATTTCAAGGTCAAGGCGGCTGTTGGCCAAGTTTATCCTAGTGGACCCGGCACAACTTATCACTGCCAGCCGATTCCATAAGGATATGCTAAGGTGATGGTGGATGAAATAACGGAGGGATTTGAGGACCCTACCGGTGAAGGGGAGACTAGGCTAGGTTCTGCTCTGAAGACTCCATGCCTATGGCGGAAGGAGCTCATCAACCTTCCGAACTGGACGCCTCCGCCTCCTCCTCCTCCTCCGGCGAGTCAGGGCACTCCGCCTCCTCCTCCGATGAGTGACGATCAGGGCACGTGTGGCGGCACTCCGCCTCCTTCTCCGGCGCATGGCGGCACTCCGCCTCCTTCTCCGCCTGTGCCGGCGCTCCCGAGCAGCCAGCAGCCTCCTCCTTCTCCGCCTCGCCAGCAAGGGCGTAAGAGACCCGCCGCCGCCCCGGCTGCTCCGGCGCGTCGTACTCCTTCTCCTCCGCCTCGTAAGCAAGCACGAAAGAAGACAGACGCCACAGCCGCTCCGTCTGCTCCGGCGTCTAGCAGCACAACCAGAGGCGGGAGGCAATACAAATACGGTCCATCATCTCTCAAGCCTCTAGAGAAGTTATCGTACGAGAGGTCCGAGGAGGAAAACAATACGATTGTGCGGACCCACGTGAAGGATTTCTTTGAAGGGGTGAAAGCAAAGAGAGATCCACCTCCGGAGGAGAAGGTAGATCCGGTGAAAGCAAAGCGCACTATCGATGCCCTGAGGAAACCACCAAAGTCTCCACCGAGAACCAACTATGAGTGCATTACTGAACAGACATATCTCCAAGCCAAGCGGTCGGAAACTACTGTCAGTGATAAAAGGTTAAAAGAACGAGCATAGGGGAAAAATTGCCCAGCTCGGTGAACAAGCACAGCAATCGTGCCCCCCGCTCAATGTGTCTAATGCTTCGGGGACGGTGCCCGGTTATGGCAATCTTGAAGATTACCTGCCTGACAATGCACTTCCTGATTTCATGGAGGTGGACAAACACATATACGAGTACGGGAAGGCTCTCGTCAAAGATGAAAAATCTCTGACAACAATGATGCGAAGATTCCATAGTTGGTACATGAAAACCTGCAGAGAGTCTGAGGGGACGAACAGTTTGTATCTGAACATTAAAGAGGAGCACGACCTCGTTTCAAATGATCTGTTGTGTGTTCCATTTGAGGAGTTCTTCAAGTTCTTCAATCAAAAGGCCCTCGATAAATTAATGGTCTTTTGCTACTGCCTGTAAGTACTATTTCTGTCATTAAGTCTCTATATATAGCTCGGCTCTTTCATTGCATGTATTTATAATTAATTATCCTCAATATATTATGCAGATTGAAGATCGTCGAGTGCAAAAAACAAGAAATTTATAATATTGGGTTCATTAACACAAATATCATAGATGTATTTCTGGTTGAAAAGAACGTCAAAGAGGCCGAGGACAACTTGCTACAATCGTTGATCAAAAATCAAAACAAAGATACCATACTCTTTCCTTACAACGGCCCGTGAGTGTTACTGTCGTGTGCATATTCGGTTTCCCTTATTACTCAAGCAAGGTTATAGTAATGTAACTGATGAGTTATGCATGCGTGCGCAGCTACCACTATATTCTTCTGGAGATTAAGCTTGAGCGTGGACTAGTAACCATCTTAGACTCGAGACGGAAAGATCCTGAAACCTATGCGGACATCACTGAAATGCTCAGCAAGTAAGTTCAATCGATCATTATCGCACCATATCGGCAACTTTTTGTTCATTTCCTATATCTCAAGTAATAATAATTATTTTCTTTGTCTTATAGGGTTTGTAAACAGTTCACCGCAGAAGCTCCGGGACTGCCGAAGGAGCTGCGATATACATACCCGAAAGTAAGTACTACTGGCTAGCTAGTTGCGCGCATCTCCCGTTGATTCTATAGCTATACTTTCATCAATGCCATTTATAATGCTTCATTATCAGTTTGATTGACCTCTATTTCTCGTAAAGTACTTGTGGCAGGAGGAAGGGAATGATTTATGTGGGTACTACGTGTGCGAGTTCATCCACACCTCGACTTTGAAAAACAAGCGGGGCTACTCTAGAAGACAATATGAAGTGCGTAAGCAATAATATTCACAATTTCATTTTATTACACCATCATTTCTGTTGAGTTTCATTCATATATATGTATTAATTAACCCCCTTCTTCAAATTAGACGTGGCAGATGCGGGATGAACTCCTAGAACCAGATCGCATGAAAGCAATTCAAGAGGAATTGGCGGGATTCTTTCTTGAACACGTCATCAGTAAAGCCAGAGAATACCATGTGGAAATTAATTTCAAATGCTAGGGGTTTGTAATTAAGAGATCTTATACATATTGTACATGTATGTAGCCAGTAGCGTCAGATACATGATACGAAAACTTGTTGTTCGACCAATATCTCGGAGAAGGAGAGGTCGATCGATCACTTCTCTCGGTATGCATGACGAACTTCTGTACTGAATGGGTCTCTCGACCACTTATGTATATATAGTACGTAGCATCGACCAAGCACGGACATAAGAGAGGACACTTCTCTTTATTAATTAGCTAGCTAACACAATATATGAAACACCTAAATTAACCCCCCAAAACCCCCAACCCCCCTCCTTTAAAAAAAACCCAGCCACTGGAATGCAGACGCGTGGATGCCTTTTGGTCCCGGTTGGAGCCACCAACCGAGACCAAAGTCCCCCTGACTGGGCTCGGCGCACAGGGCCACGTGGAGGCACATTGGTCCCGCTTCATGTTTGAACCGGGACTAATGGGTGGAGGTATTAGTAACGACCCATTAGTCCCGGTTCTGAACCGGGACTAATAGGTGTTTTTCTACTAGTGTGCCCCGCCGCCGCCGTCCGCCAGGCAGCCGGCCTCCTCCTCCGACGACGTGGTGAACGGCGCTGCGTGGGATGGCCTCCAAAGGTGGCTGCGGCGGCGCCTCCGGAGTCGCCTGAAGCGACCCGGGAGGCTAGGGAAGTGGTATTTGTCTCCGAAGGTGACTCTAAGACTTTATCTAGGCTGCGCTTTTTCTTATTTTGCTTGTTAGGTTGTAACGTATACAAAAGTGACGAAAAGAATCCAGGACAAGAATCTAGGCTTTTTAAACCAGTTCCACTGTCTATTCTTTTCTTGCACGTCCGATGGGAAAGAATATGACAGAATAAAATGAAATCTTGGTTTGCATTCGCATTGTACCCCTTGTAGTTCCGTGGTATGCATGTCGAGTAGTGGACATGCAACTGATCGCATTGGCTATCCATGTGCCAGAACCATGAGTTGGTTGCAAGATCTTATTGGTTTCAGCTCTTGCCTACCCCAATTTGTTTGGGACTAAAGGCTTTGTTGTTGTTTTCCTATTATTGGGTAGATTTCAGTATGATGTAAAGAAACACAGAGTCAAAATCATTTGCGTTAGTTTCCCTAGTTTTGAGTATTTCAGTATGATGCAAGGAAACACGGAGTCAATATGCTTCTTTTTAAGCAATCCAAGTTTTATAGCTGAGCACTGTCAAGAGATTTGTTTTTCAGTCTGAGTCATCTTGCTACTTTTTCAGGTTTATTTACATATGAAATCACCATAACTTTTGCCATGGCTCTGGTTCTTGGTATGGTGCTTAAAAGCACTATCCCATCCTGATTATTCCCATACAGTTTTTTGTCTCACTGAAGATCATCTTCGAGAACTGGGCAATCTTTGAGTCCATGAAGAGCACTCGCATGGTCAAGCACCATGAGATCTTCATCCGCAACACCGAGTGCTTTGTGCTCTTCACAAACCTTCAAGATGGGGCCAGAGAGATCCGCCGCCTAGTGGGTTCGATGGGATGCCATCGATTTCACCCACCGCCAATGACAACGAGGCCAGTGGCTCTGGCATTGAGCGATATACTTCACCTCTCACGTGAAGAAATAAGATTTTTGAGGATTAGGATTATCTATGAAATATAATGAGCATCTTTTACCACTAATGGCCTGTGAAGTCTCACCATATTAAGCCACATGCATCACTGTTAATCATCCCAACTAAAACCGCAGTCAGATAAATCAGCTTAATTATTCTACTACTTCTTTCCAGATGACAGTTGTTAAACAAGAGGAGGTACACACATCCAGTGATACCAGCGGTGGCCAAATTACCCATGGTAATCCTGAAAAACATACTTATGATTGTTTGTACATCGCAAAGAATGTTTCTTCTTATTCACTAATGCATGCTATTTGATCAGTCATTTTTTTATCACTTATGCATGCAAGTTGATCAAGTATGTAATAAAACAAACTTCTTTCAGGATCCAGTAGGTGTTCTGTTTGCTATTCATTAATGCTCTGATTTATTTGCTGTTACATGTACAAGCACTGCTTACTTCTTCCCACTGACCATATACAATAGATAGTCTTTTTTACCTTTCACGAATACACACAAGCTAATTAGCCCCTCTGTTTGTTTATGTTGTCCTCTATTTTCTGTTGCAAACTCTTACCATGATCTCCTTATCTATTCAACACAAACGAACCACTGTGTCGGAAGCACAATAAGCCATACGAGTATATTCATCGCCCATGTAAAGCAAGCTCGATCCAAAAGTTCAAAGGTAGGAAAATCCATGTAAAGTCTAGAAAGTACATTCTCCGTGGTAAGAGCTACATTACTCTTCTCATTCCATCAACTCTCGCAACAATTGCTAAAAGATATAACTTTGTACAATTTAACATAGGTGAGCCTTGCATCCACTACTTAGATGAGTTTAGTCACCATATTGTGTGGGGCAACACAGTTAAGCCTACAACCATAATGTTCGTACACTGCGAAAGATCATCCGCCACACAACCACGCCTGATAACTACTATGTGTGCCACATGACAGAAACATTTGCAACACAAGGCAAAAGAATGCTAAAGTATGACAGTTATATAACTGTCATAACAAGGGGCTCAATATAACTTGCTCATATTATATACTAATACTCAATATATTGAGCCCCTTGTTATAACTGTCATATATTGAATATAACTGTCATATATTGAGTAGACGCTAAAGTATGACAATTATATAACTGTCATAACAAGGGGCTCTAGCAACACAAGGCAAAAGAATGGTAATCCATGTTATATAACTGTCATATATTGAGTATAAAATGATATAGTGACTGACCTTTACTGTTATTTTCAGTAGTTTAGCGTTCTCTTTTCTACGGGTTCCCTTTCCCACACATGGATGCTAACCATGGTGAACTGCCAATCACTACTGGAGACGGAACTAACATTGTCATGGCCTGCTTTATCAAGGGTGTTTACCAAAGGGGCATCATCACTAAAGGCTGGAGCGACTTCTTCCGTCGGGCACACATGAACGAACGGCAAGTATATGTTTTCGCCTTCAAATGCACTTCCAAGGGATTGCGCCTGATCATCTACTCAATATAAGCAAGTTGCTAGAGCCCCTTGTTATATAACTTAGTATTAGTATAGATGCCTACCAAGACTTCTGTGTTTATCATCCTTTTGGATCTTATATAATCCCCTAAGACCATCCTGTGCATTTAGCTATCGGTTATTTAGTGCTTAGGCTATTGTGTGGTATGTTTTTGAAACAACCTCGATGGAAGAAATATATGCTTTCGCCTTCAAGTGCACATCCAAAGGCCTCTACATGCTTGTCTATCCAATCTAAACAGATCACAAGAGTCCTTTCCTACATGACTTAGTGCATCATTTCCAATCTTATGTACTTACTGTGTATAGTATATGAGCTATTCTTTTCGAACAACAATATTTTAATGCACGCTCTTACAATAGTTAGTAACATTGAGACAAAAACAATTTGAACTGAAAACATGTCAGTTATTTTCGAACGAAGGGAATATTATATACAGTGTTCAAACAATGGAAAAAAATTCAATATGTTTCATGGAACTCGTCCACCCTGTCATGTCATCATTCCACAACCCGTCGGTCGCTCGCCTCAGTCGCTGCCGTGCGGTGTTTCACAAAGTGAGCCTTGGCTCTCGGGCGCGGACACATATTTCCAACATCGTCGGGCTCGGCCGTGGTGTCCTCTCCTCGTCACGCGACTCGGCTTCGAAAGTAATGTCCCTTGCCCGAAGGTTCTCTTGCTGCCTAGCGCCATTCCCTGCCACGCCTCCTCTGTGCTCAACTTGGGCGCCCGGCCTGAGCCGCAGTGACGGAGCCAGGCTCGGTGAAAATGCCACTGATCCCTGCAATGAGGACATGACCAGCTACACCGTCGAGGTCGGGTCCGTCAAGGTTGAGAAGGCAACGCTGCAGCACCTCTGCACCCAAGGTTATCAGAATCGTGATCCTGAATCAGATAGGAGCTCCGATGGTAGGATCGCAAACGCAGAATCTTCACTATCAGGATCGTAGAAACATAGATTCTAGAGCCAAAATCGTAGAATCAGAGCGGTTAGTTTGGATCATAAACTTGTAAAATCGTACGACAGAATCGAGATTCTGGCAACCTTGTTTGCACCTGTCCCGCGTCATCATCGACTCAGACGCCTAGCTACACAAGGTGCTGCTGGAGCTGGACCTGTTGGCCTTGTATAGTTGCCATAGACAGTAGAGGAGAGGTTGAAGCTTAGCAGGTGATCGACCGGTTCTTGCATGAGTTGATTTGGATGAATTGTTGATCTTGCATTTGACTACATTGCTTTTTTCCGACAAAGAACATGCATTTATTTAGACAACTTCAAAAGCGGATTATTTGTATTTGACATCCGCCTCCCTCTGCTGCAATAGACCCTTTGGTCTATTCTTATAGAGCTATGATTAACATTCATCAAGTCGACAAACCCATATTTTAGTGATACTCTTTTTATTCTTGCCTCTAACTGACCTTCATTAAACGATGCACTAGTTGGATCCAGTTAATCAACTTATCACTGGTTTGTGACCGCGAGGAAAATAACCAATGTGGTAGAGTAGGAGGGAGAGGGACACAAGCTATGTCGTGTAGCGATTCTTGTTATTCTTCAATCATCGATAGTTCCTGATGCCTCATATGCCTACGCCTATCAATTCAAATCCCTAGTGTGTAGCTACTACCGGTAGTTCTTGGTTCCTCAAATACATGGTGTGCAGACATCAAACAAGTAATGCACGAAATATAAATGAATAATTCAACTATAAGGAAATGAGATGATGAAAAATCTATTCATATTTGGCTTAGAAGGCTCGCTTCTTATAGAATACTGGGTACATGGTAGTGGTAGTGACATGAAGTCACTGGTTCTTTGTTTGTTCAATAGATAAGATTTCCTTGGTTATGAGCTTGATTCATTGTAGGTAAAAGCCTATGAGATATTAAAACAAAGGATTGATTTGTTCTGCTCTTTTCTCCTTTATACGTTAGAGAGAAGAGAACTTTGAACAAACGACGGATTTTTCGAGCTTGATTGTCCTTGGGTAGGTAAGAGTATGTGAGATCTTAAAACAAAAGATGAATTTGTTGTGAATGGTCCTCCTCGGTAGGCTAGAGACAACGAGAACTTTAAAAACAATTAAATTCCTGAATTTGTTTGTCCTTTGGTAGGCCAGCCTATTCAACCGGTGTTGGTGTCAAAACCAGTGGATCTCGGGTAGGGGGGCCCCATCTGTGCATCAAGGCTGATGGTAACAGGAAGCAAGGGACACAGATGTTTACCCAGGTTTGGGCCCTCTCGATGAAGGTAAAACCCTACTTCCTACTTGATTAATATTGATGATATGGGTAGTGCAAGAGTAGATCTACCACGAGATCGTAGAGGCTAAACCCTAAGAGCTAGCCTATGATGGTATGATTGTAATTGTGATCGGCCTTCTAAGGACCAACCTCTCCGGTTTATATAGACACCGGAGAGGGCTAGGGTTTACATGGAGTCGGTTACAAGGAAGGAAATATAATATCCGGATCGCCAAGCTTGCCTTCCACGCAAAGGAGAGTCCCATCCGGACACGGGTCAAAGCCTTGAGTCTTGTATCTTCACGCTTCAATAGTCCGGACGTTGTACACAGTCCGGCTGTCCGGATACCCCCTAATCCAGGACTCCCTCAGTAGCCCCTGAACCAGACTTCAATGACGATGAGTCCGGCGCGCAGTATTGTCTTCGGCAATGCAAGGGGGGTTCCTCCTCCAAATACTCCAAGGTAATCATCGAATACTTTAGACCGTGTTCGGATCTGCGAGATGATCTTCACATGTCACCGTAGAGAGAATGATATTTCACAAATGCAATCTGCTGACAACTTTTTCTGATGACGTGACATGTTATTATGATCGAATCATTATTCGATCCGTTTTCCCACAACCAGCTACAGCGCATATTGCGAGGCGGTTTCTGTGACACGTCTTGTCAAAGCAGAGATCGTGTCCCCTTATCACGGGATTCTCATCAATACGGGTATGGGTAATCTAACCGTGCCGCTAATCGCGGCGAGTGGGAGGCAGACGGGTTCCACCAGGCAAGTGGGGCAGCACAAAAAGCTTTTATCGCCTCTATAAGGAGGTTAGGTTCCTTTCTCTTTTACCCACGCCTTCTCCTCCCACTAGCTCATTCCCCTCTGTTCGAGCCCTAACGCCCAAGCACTCTTCTTCTCCATCGAAGAGAGGCTTTCCGAAGATGTCCGGATCCGGAGCAGGAGGCAGATGGATGGCCTCAACTGTCTAGGAGAAGGACATCAAGAAGCTCCGGGGAGCCGGGTATCTGTCCCAAAAGATCGGCCACCGTCTTCCACCAGCAGGACAGGTCGTCCCCACTCCGGAATCTCATGAGAGAGTCATATTCCTTCCCCATTTCGTCCGTGGGCTCGGGTTTCCCCTTCACCCGTTCGTTCGGGGAGTCATGTATTACTACGGGATCGATTTTCATGATCTTTCCCCCAACTCCTTCCTCAATATCTCGATGTTCATCGTCGTGTGCAAGGCTTTTCTCCGGATCCCACCTCACTTTGGCCTATGGCTGAAGATCTTCAATGTGAAGCCCAAGGTGGTGAGTGGCAAACATGATGAGTGCGGCGGCGCCATGGTAAGCAAGATGCCCAAGGCTGTTTGGCCGAAGGGCGCTTTCAACGACTCCGTCAAGGAGTGGCAGCAGCAGTGGTTCTATATCACCGAACCACGCGGCAAGAAGTGGGTGGCAGCTCCGGAGTTTAGATCCGGAGCTCCACTGCGCCTCACGTCCAGGCCCGAGAAGGGCCCAAACTGGTGCTCGTCCGATGAGCTGTTACTGCTCCAGACGCGCATTCAGGGCGTGGTCGGTAGGGACATCAAACTTGTCGACGTAGTCCAGGTAATGCTAGTTCGCCTGGTTCTCCCTTGTCAGCGCCGAGCTTGTACCCTGTGGGAGTTCGATCCGGCCGAGCACCAAACCCTTCGGGAGCTTTATGATTCCTCCCACAAGGATATCTGGAAGGTGCTCTTTAAGTCCGGCAAATTGTGGTCGGGCCCCGTCGAGGACCGTGGGTATCAATCATCCCATTCTCCAAGCACGGTAAGTCACAGCCACACTCTATCTATTCATGCTTCAGCCGGCATGTCATGCAGGAGACACCTTAATCATGTTTCATTGCGACCTCAGGGATGGATAAAGAAGGTGGAGCAGATACATTGTCCAACCCCCTTGCCAGAGGAACCGGCCGGACCTCTTCTGACGAGATGCTGGTCCCGCGCCTTACAAGGCACCGAAGAAAGAGGCCTCCAAGAAGGTCAAGAAGACCCGGGGTGGCCTTCGCCGTCGTGAGGCTTCAGACGCCAAATCTGAAGACTCCAGCGACGATCCTTCGTCCGAGGACGAAGAGGAGGAAGCAGAGGAGGATGAGCCTCACTCTGATGGTGGGAGGAAGAGGACGGCCTCCACATCTCTGGAGGCCGGATAGCCCAAGAGTGGGAAAATTCCCTCCCAGGGGCATCCCCCACGGCTGCCGATAGCAGCCTGGAGTGGGATCCCAGGGCCCCGCCCCTGGAGAAGTCGCAAGTATCCGAACACGCATATGCGTCCGAGATTGTTTTCGGGTATAGTAGTTTTGACTGTTGCCTACATATTGCACAGTTCGGCAAGGTCCTGCGCCGGCCGGTCCTCATCGGAGGATTCACTGGGCTCGGATGCCTTGGCGAGCGAGAAGCCTTCGCAGGCCCCTTCCCCCAAGTCTGGGCACGACACCGAGGTGTCATCTCGACAAGACCCAGACCAGGGAGGACATATCCCTGGTGCCGGACACGCGGGGATGGATACAGCCCCCGGGACCTCTAGGGTTCCGGGATCGAGCGAGCAGCCACCCCCGATGGTGGGGGGCCTGCCTACCCCACCGGCGTCCTCTGTTCGAGCGGAGCTGCCTGGCGGTCTATCAACAGCATTGAAGAACGCGTCTATTGTCGATGAGCATCGTGTTGGGTTTCGTAGTAATTTCAAAAAATTTCCTACGCGCACACAGGATCATGTGATGCATAGCAACGAGAGGAGAGTGTTGTCTACGTACCCAACGCAGACCGACTGCGGAAGCAATAACACGACGTAGAGGAAGTAGTCGTACGTCTTCACGATCCAACCGATCAAGCACCGAAACTACGACACCTCCGAGTTCGAGCACACGTTCAGCTCGATGACGATCCCCGGACTCCGATCCAGCAAAGTGTCGGGGAAGAGTTTCGTCAGCACGACGGCGTGGTGACGATCTTGATGAACTACAGCAGCAGGGCTTCACCTAAACTCCGCTACAGTATTATCGAGGAATATGGTGGTAGGGGGCACCGCACACGGCTAAGGAATTGATCACGTGGATCAACTTGTGTCAACTTGTGTGTTTAGAGGTGCCCCTGCCTCAGTATATAAAGGAGCCAAGGGGGGAGGGTGCGCCGGCCAGGAGGAGGAGGCGCAGGAGGAGTCCTACTCCTACCGGGAGTAGGACTCCCCTCCAATCCTATTCCAACTAGGATTCCCAAGGGGGAAAGAGGGAGAGGGGTGGCCGGCCACCTCTCCTAGTCCTAATAGGACTAGGGGAAGGGGGGAGGCGCGCAGCCCCCTTGTGCTGCCCCTTTCTCCTTTCCACTAAGGCCCATGAAGGCCCATGTGGTTCCCGGGGGGTTCCGGTAACCTCCCGGTAACCCGGTAAAATCCCGATTTCACCCGGAACACTTCCGATGTCCAAACATAGGCTTCCAATATATCAATCTTTACGTCTCGACCATTTCGAGACTCCTCGTCATGTCCGTGATCACATCCGGGACTCCGAACAACCTTCGGTACATCAAAATGCATAAACTCATAATATAACTGTCATCGTAACCTTAAGCGTGCGGACCCTACGGGTTCGAGAACAATGTAGACATGACCGAGACATGTCTCTGGTCAATAACCAATAGCGGGACCTGGATGCCCATATTGGCTCCTACATATTCTACGAAGATCTTTATCGGTCAGACCGCATAACAACATACGTTGTTCCCTTTGTCATCGGTATGTTACTTGCCTGAGATTCGATCGTCGGTATCCAATACCTAGTTCAATCTCGTTAACGGCAAGTCTCTTTACTCGTTCTGTAATACATCATCTCACAACTAACATATTAGTTGTAATGCTTGCAAGGCTTATGTGATGTGTATTACCGAGAGGGCCCAGAGATACCTCTCCGACAGTCGGAGTGACAAATCCTAATCTCGAAATACGCCAACCCAACATCGACCATTGGAGACACCTGTAGTACTCCTTTATAATCACCCATTTACGTTGTGACGTTTGGTAGTACCCAAAGTGTTCCTCCGGTAAACGGGAGTTGCATAATCTCATAGTCGTAGGAACATGTATAAGTCATGAAGAAAGCAATAGCAACATACTAAACGATCAGGTGCTAAGCTAATGGAATGGGTCATGTCAATCAGATCATTCTACTAATGATGTGACCTCGTTAATCAAATAACAACTCATTGTTCATGGTTAGGAAACATAACCATCTTTGATTAACGAGCTAGTCAAGTAGAGGCATACTAGTGACACTCTGTTTGTCTATGTATTCACACATGTATTATGTTTCCGGAAAATACAATTCTAGCATGAATAATAAACATTTATCATGATTATAAGGAAATAAATAATAACTTTATTATTGCCTCTAGGGAATATTTCCTTCAGTCTCCCACTTGCACTAGAGTCAATAATCTAGATTACACTATAATGAATCTAACACCCATGGAGCTTTGGTGCTGATCATGTTTTGCTCGTGGAAGAGGCTTAGTCAACGGGTCTGCAATATTCAGATCCGTATGTATCTTGCAAATCTCTATGTCTCCCACCTGGACTAGATCCCGGATGGAGTTGAAGCGTCTCTTGATGTGTTTGGTCCTTTTGTGAAATCTGGATTCCTTTGCCAAGGCAATTGCACCAGTATTGTCACAAAAGATTTTCATTGGACCCGATGCACTAGGTATGACACCTAGATCGGATATGAACTCCTTCATCCAGACTCCTTCATTTGCTGCTTCCGAAGCAGCTATGTATTCCGCTTCACATGTAGATCCCGCTACGACGCTTTGTTTAGAACTGCACCAACTGACAGCTCCACCGTTTAATGTAAACACGTATCCGGTTTGCGATTTAGAATCGTCCGGATCAGTGTCAAAGCTTGCATCAACGTAACCTTTTACGATGAGCTCTTTGTCACTTCCATATACGAGAAACATATCCTTACTCCTTTTCAGGTATTTCAGGATGTTCTTGACCGCTGTCCAGTGATCCATTCCTGGATTACTTTGGTACCTCCCTGCTAAACTTATAGCAAGGCACACATCAGGTCTGGTACACAGCATTGCATACATGATAGAGCCTATGGCTGATGCATAGGGAACATCTTTCATATTCTCTCTATCTTCTGCAGTGGTCGGGCATTGAGTCTTACTCAATTTCACACCTTGTAACACAGGCAAGAACCCTTTCTTTGCTTGATCCATTTTGAATTTCTTCAAAATTTTGTCAAGGTATGTGCTTTGTGAAAGTCCAATTAAGCGTCTTGATCTGTCTCTATAGATCTTAATGCCTAATATGTAAGCAGCTTCACCGAGGTCTTTCATTGAAAAACTTTTATTCAAGTATCCCTTTATGCTATCCAGAAATTCTATATCATTTCCAATCAGTAATATGTCATCCACATATAATATCAGAAATGCTACAGAGCTCCCACTCACTTTCTTGTAAATACAGGTTTCTCCAAAAGTCTGTATAAAACCAAATGCTTTGATCACACTATCAAAACGTTTATTCCAACTCCGAGAGGCTTGCACCAGTCCATAAATGGATCGCTGGAGCTTGCATACTTTGTTAGCTCCCTTTGGATCGACAAAACCTTCTGGTTGCATCATATACAACTCTTCTTCCAGGAATCCATTCAGGAATGCAGTTTTGACATCCATTTGCCAAATTTCATAATCATAAAATGCGGCAATTGCTAACATGATTCGGACGGACTTAAGCATCGCTACGGGTGAGAAGGTCTCATCGTAGTCAATTCCTTGAACTTGCCGAAAACCTTTTGCGACAAGTCGAGCTTTGTAGACAGTAACATTACCATCAGCGTCAGTCTTCTTCTTAAAGATCCATTTATTCTCAATCGCTTGCCGATCATCGGGCAAGTCAACCAAAGTCCATACTTTGTTCTCATACATGGATCCCATCTCAGATTTCATGGCTTCTAGCCACTTTGCGGAATCTGGGCTCACCATCGCTTCTTCATAGTTCGTAGGTTCATCATGATCTAGTAGCATGACCTCCAGAACAGGATTACCGTACCACTCTGGTGCAGATCTTACTCTGGTTGATCTACGAAGTTCAGTAGTATCTTGATCTGAAGTTTCATGATCATTATCATTGGCTTCCTCACTAACTGGTGTAGGTGTCACTGAAACAGTTTTCTGTGATGAACTACTTTCCAGTAAGGGAGCAGGTACAGTTACCTCGTCAAGTTCTACTTTCCTCCCACTCACTTCTTTCGAGAGAAACTCCTTCTCTAGAAATGATCCATTCTTAGCAACAAATGTTTTGCCTTCGGATCTGTGATAGAAGGTGTACCCAACAGTTTCCTTTGGGTATCCTATGAATACACATTTCTCCGATTTGGGTTCGAGCTTATCAGGTTGAAAGCTTTTTCACATAAGCATCGCAGCCCCAAACTTTAAGAAACGACAACTTTGGTTTCTTGCCAAACCATAGTTCATAAGGCGTCGTCTCAACGGATTTTGATGGTGCCCTATTTAACGTGAATGCGGCCGTCTCTAAAGCATATCCCCAAAATGATAGCGGTAAATCTGTAAGAGACATCATAGATCGCACCATATCTAGTAAAGTACGATTACGACGTTCGGACACACCATTACGCTGTGGTGTTCCGGGGGGCGTGAGTTGCGAAACTATTCCACAGTTTTTCAAATGTACACCAAACTCGTAACTCAAATATTCTCCTCCACGATCAGATCGTAGAAACTTTATTTTCTTGTTACGATGATTTTCAACTTCACTCTGAAATTCTTTGAACTTTTCAAATGTTTCAGACTTATGCTTCATTAAGTAGATATATCCATATCTGCTCAAATCATCTATGAAGGTGAGAAAATAACGATATCCGCCACGAGCCTCAATATTCATCGGACCACATACATCGGTATGTATGATTTCCAACAAATCTGTTGCTCTCTCCATAGTACCGGAGAACGGTGTTTTAGTCATCTTGCCCATGAGGCACGGTTCGCAAGTACCAAGTGATTCATAATCAAGTGGTTCCAAAAGTCCATTAGTATGGAGTTTCTTCATGCGTTTTACACCGATATGACCTAAACGACAGTGCCACAAATAAGTTGCACTTTCATTATCAACTCTGTATCTTTTGGTTTCAACATTATGAATATGTGTATTACTACTATCGAGATTTAGTAAGAATAGACCACTCTTCAAGGGTGCATGACCATAAAAGATATTACTCATATAAATAGAACAACCATTATTCTCTGATTTAAATGAATAACCGTCTCGCATTAAACAAGATCCAGATATAATGTTCATGCTCAACGCTGGCACCATATAACAATTATTTAGGTCTAATATTAATCCCGAAGGTAGATGTAGAGGTAGCGTGCCGACCGCGATCACATCGACTTTGGAACCGTTTCCCACGCGCATCGTCACCTCGTCCTTTGCCAGTGCCCGCTTATTCTGTAGTCCCTGTTTCGAGTTGCAAATATTAGCAACAGAACCAGTATCAAATACCCAGGTGCTACTGCGAGCATTGGTAAGGTACACATCAATAACATGTATATCACATATACCTTTGTTCACCTTGCCATCCTTCTTATCCGCCAAATACTTGGGGCAGTTCCGCTTCCAGTGACCAGTCTGCTTGCAGTAGAAGCACTCAGTTTCAGGCTTAGGTTTAGACTTGGGTTTCTTCTCTTGAGCAGCAACTTGCTTGCCGTTCTTTTTGAAGTTCCCCTTTTTCTTCCCTTTGCCCTTTTTCTTGAAACTAGTGGTCTTGTTAACCATCAACACTTGATGCTCCTTCTTGATTTCTACCTCCGCAGCTTTCAGCATTGCGAAGAGCTCGGGAATAGTCTTGTTCATCCCTTGCATATTATAGTTCATCACGAAGCTCTTGTAGCTTGGTGGCAGTGATTGGAGAATTTTGTCAATGACGCAATCATCCGGAAGATTAACTCCCAATTGAAACAAGTGATTATTATACCCAGACATTTTGAGTATATGCTCACTGACAGAACTGTTCTCTTCCATCTTGCAGCTATAGAACTTATTGGAGACTTCATATCTCTCAATCCGGGCATTTGCTTGAAATATTAACTTCAACTCCTGGAACATCTCATATGCTCCATGACGTTCAAAACGTCGTTGAAGTCCCGATTCTAAGCCGTAAAGCATGGCACACTGAACTATCGAGTAGTCATCAGCTTTGCTCTGCCAGACGTTCATAACATCTGGCGTTGCTCCAGCAGCAGGCCTGGCACCCAGCGGTGCTTCCAGGACGTAATTCTTCTGTGCAGCAATGAGGATAATCCTCAAGTTACGGACCCAGTCCGTGTAATTGCTACCATCATATTTCAACTTCGCTTTCTCAAGGAACGCATTAAAATTTAACGGAACAACAGCACGAGCCATCTATCTACAATCAACATAAACAAGCAAGATACTATCAGGGACTAAGTTCATGATAAATTTTAAGTTCAATTAATCATATTATTAAAGAACTCCCACTTAGATAGACATCCCTCTAATCCTCTAAGTGATCACGTGATCCAAATCAACTAAACCATATCCGATCATCACGTGAGATGGAGTAGTTTCATCGGTGAACATCATTATGTTGATCATATCTACTATATGATTCACGCTCGACCTTTCGGTCTCCGTGTTCCGAGGCCATATCTGCATATGCTAGGCTCGTCAAGTTTAACCTGAGTATTCTGCGTGCGCAACTGTTTTGCACCCGTTGTATTTGAACGTAGAGCCTATCACACCCGATCATCACGTGGTGTCTCAGCACGAAGAACTTTTGCAACGGTGCATACTCAGGGAGAACACTTCTTGATAATTTAGTGAGAGATCATCTTATAATGCTACCGTCAATCAAAGCAAGATAAGATGCATAAAAAGATAAACATCACATGCAATCAATATAAGTGATATGATATGGCCATCATTATCTTGTGCTTGTGATCTCCATCTCCGAAGCACCGTCATGATCACCATCTTCACCGGCGCGACACCTTGATCTCCATCGTAGCATCATTGTCGTCTCGCCAATCTTATGCTTCCACGACTATCACTACCGTTTAGTAATAAAGTAAAGCATTACATCGCGATTGCATTGCATACAATAAATCGACAACCATATGGCTCCTGCCAGTTGCCGATAACTTGGTTACAAAACATGATCATCTCATACAATAAAATTCAGCATCATGCCTTGACCATATCACATCACAACATGCCCTGCAAAAACAAGTTAGACGTCCTCTACTTTGTTGTTGCATGTTTTACGTGGCTGCTACGGGCTTAAGTAAGAACCAATCTCACCTACGCATCAAAACCACAACGATAGTTTGTCAAATAGACTCCGTTTTAACCTTCGCAAGGACCGGGCGTAGCCATACTTGGTTCAACTAAAGTTGGAGAGGCAGTCGCCCGCAAGCCATCTCTGTGCAAAGCACGTCGAGGGAACCGGTCTCGCGTAAGCGTACGCGTAAGGTTGGTCCGGGTCGTCTCGTCCAACAATACCGCTGAACCAAAATATGACATGCTGGTAGGCAGTATGACTTGTATCGTCCACAACTCACTTGTGTTCTACTCGTGCATATAACATCAACATCATTAACCTGGCTCTGATGCCACTGTTGGGTTTCGTAGTAATTTCAAAAAATTTCCTACGCGCACACAGGATCATGTGATGCATAGCAACGAGAGGAGAGTGTTGTCTACGTACCCAACGCAGACCGACTGCGGAAGCAATAACACGACGTAGAGGAAGTAGTCGTACGTCTTCACGATCCAACCGATCAAGCACCGAAACTACGGCACCTCCGAGTTCGAGCACACGTTCAGCTCGATGACGATCCCCGGACTCCGATCCAGCAAAGTGTCGGGGAAGAGTTTCGTCAGCACGACGGCGTGGTGACGATCTTGATGAACTACAGCAGCAGGGCTTCACCTAAACTCCGCTACAGTATTATCGAGGAATATGGTGGTAGGGGGCACCGCACACGGCTAAGGAATTGATCACGTGGATCAACTTGTGTCAACTTGTGTGTTTAGAGGTGCCCCTGCCTCAGTATATAAAGGAGCCAAGGGGGGAGGGTGCGCCGGCCAGGAGGAGGAGGCGCAGGAGGAGTCCTACTCCTACCGGGAGTAGGACTCCCCTCCAATCCTATTCCAACTAGGATTCCCAAGGGGGAAAGAGGGAGAGGGGTGGCCGGCCACCTCTCCTAGTCCTAATAGGACTAGGGGAAGGGGGGAGGCGCGCAGCCCCCTTGTGCTGCCCCTTTCTCCTTTCCACTAAGGCCCATGAAGGCCCATGTGGTTCCCGGGGGGTTCCGGTAACCTCCCGGTAACCCGGTAAAATCCCGATTTCACCCGGAACACTTCCGATGTCCAAACATAGGCTTCCAATATATCAATCTTTACGTCTCGACCATTTCGAGACTCCTCGTCATGTCCGTGATCACATCCGGGACTCCGAACAACCTTCGGTACATCAAAATGCATAAACTCATAATATAACTGTCATCGTAACCTTAAGCGTGCGGACCCTACGGGTTCGAGAACAATGTAGACATGACCGAGACATGTCTCTGGTCAATAACCAATAGCGGGACCTGGATGCCCATATTGGCTCCTACATATTCTACGAAGATCTTTATCGGTCAGACCGCATAACAACATACGTTGTTCCCTTTGTCATCGGTATGTTACTTGCCCGAGATTCGATCGTCGGTATCCAATACCTAGTTCAATCTCGTTAACAGCAAGTCTCTTTACTCGTTCCGTAATACATCATCTCACAACTAACATATTAGTTGTAATGCTTGCAAGGCTTATGTGATGTGTATTACCGAGAGGGCCCAGAGATACCTCTCCGACAATCGGAGTGACAAATCCTAATCTCGAAATACGCCAACCCAACATCAACCATTGGAGACACCTGTAGTACTCCTTTATAATCACCCATTTACGTTGTGACGTTTGGTAGTACCCAAAGTGTTCCTCCGGTAAACGGGAGTTGCATAATCTCATAGTCATAGGAACATGTATAAGTCATGAAGAAAGCAATAGCAACATACTAAACGATCAGGTGCTACGCTAATGGAATGGGTCATGTCAATCAGATCATTCTACTAATGATGTGACCTCATTAATCAAATAACAACTCATTGTTCATGGTTAGGAAACATAACCATCTTTGATTAACGAGCTAGTCAAGTAGAGGCATACTAGTGACACTCTGTTTGTCCATGTATTCACACATGTATTATGTTTCCGGAAAATACAATTCTAGCATGAATAATAAACATTTATCATGATTATAAGGAAATAAATAATAACTTTATTATTGCCTCTAGGGCATATTTCCTTCACATCGGGCCCTTATGGGCGCGGTGGTTGAGAGGATTCAGTCCGCCGAGAGCGGGTTGAACGAGTCCTGCCTTGACCTTATAAAGGCTTTTGAGGTATGTTTCTTAGGAAACCCTTGAGGAATTGCCATAATATGAGTAGTAGCCCCTGATGCACTGTCCGGCGGAGGAGACAGAGTCGGGCAGGGGATCAAATCCCCTGCTTTCGCAGGAGCCTATGTGAATGACGTATACCCTTTTGTGTGCAAACAGGCATCCGCAGAGAGGACGGCTGCTTATAATGCGGAAGTGTCCGAGCTGAAGCAGAGCCTTTACACGGGCCGAGGAGGAACTCGGCCATGTGAGGAAGCAACTGGAAGACAAGCAAGGTATGTTGAAAACATTTGTCTTGGAGTTGGCACGAACGAATAGTTGTGATAATGAAAAATATTAATATTGTGTGCCCTAGGAGCGGGTGCCGAATTCGAGGCACTAAAGAAAGCTTTGGCTGATGCCAACAAGAAGGCTGAGGCCGAACAGGCGCTTCGTGAGAAACACGAGGCCAGGGTTATCACGGCTGAGCGAGAGCTCCAGGAAGCTGTGAAGAAAAGCGAGGGCTTGGGGCAGAGTCTAAAAGGAAAAGAATCTGAACTCTCCCAAGCTCTCGAGGCTGCAAAAGGTGCTCGGGAAGAAGCCCGAGGTGCTGCGCGGGACATTCAGGAGGCCCAGAAAGTGGCGGCTGGTAAGGCCCTCTGTATTCTTAGCTCTTTATATGTTAGAATGTGAAGAATCCTAAGCGGCAGGCTGAATTCTTAATTTTCCAGGGGCTTTTGCGGATCTTCCTCACAGCATATCAGATGCCGCCCAATTCTACCGCACCGAGGAGAAGAAGACTGCGGAGAGGGATTTCTGGTTGCAGTATCTGGCGCCGAACTATCCGGTGCCATTTATCGATCAGCTGAAACAGCTGGTCGAACTGCACCAGGCGGCCGAACTAGCCATGAAGGACTTAGTCGTCCGGCTGTGGCCTGCGGAGCCGATTCCAAGTAGCTACTTCGGACTCGTCAAGCGGATTGTGGGCGCCTGTCCTCGGCTTGATGCTATCAAGCGATCAGTCTGTATAGAAGGCGTGCGCATGGCATTTGCCCATGCAAAAGTGCATTGGGGGAGGCTTGACGCGGAGAAACTGATAACTGAGGGGCCGCCGGAGGGTAAGGAGCACCGCAAGCCCGAACTGTATTATGAAGGTGTAATGAAAGGGGGCCGCCTTGTGGCGGACAAGTGTGCTAAAGACATTATATTTCCCTGAGGGCATTTGTGTCGCTTGTTGTAATATGGGATAATGGCATGTTTATTATATATTGCCTGTTTTGTTTGAACATATGTTCTTCCTGCGCGGCTGTTTATTGTATGCAAATCCTGGGAGTTGGCCAGTCGTCGGCTTCCGCCCCCTCATAGAAAGGATACGGGGGTGTTCGGGATATATCTGAACGCTCTTTATCCCATAGTTGGGTCCTTTTAAGGAGGTGTATCTTTCCGCGAACCAGGCAATCGGACTATAGGGCTTTATTACTCTCACTTAGCCATAGGAATTCTAGTATGGTCGGCGCAGCCCCTACTGTTCGGAAGACCGAACTAGGGGCTCTATTGGCGCCTGATCAGAAGACCAATCCGTCGCACTCGGCATTTATAATGGCGTTGTGCGGAATAAATCTTTAAGGATTTTATAACCTCTCGAACAGCGGACCAGCTCTCGCTTCATCATGACGGTCGGTTTTCGGCTTTCTCTACTGAGGTGCTCGTCCGGCTGAACCGGGACACAATCGCAGTAGTTCTCCCAGCGCTACCTTAGCCGATAGAACGGAACGTAAGGTACCAAAACATGGGAGCCGGGTAAACCCAACCAATGACCCAAGACATGATTCAGAGCAGATGCATATAGTGCTATAAGTTCGGGGTGCCGAGCGACCGAAAAGGTGGTCGGACTTTTATTGTCGTACTGTGAAGCCCCTGGTATAACCAGGCGAACGCGAAGCGTGGCTGTCTTTTTCAGCAAAGGGGCTTCGACAATACGCGACGGCTGGTGAGTATTTTCTAAGTCCGCACATTGCAGTGGGATGATATGTCTATGCATATGAGTATGATGTATGAAAAGAGGTGTTATTTGGCGGAACCTGTGGTGGCCAGACTGGAGGGGGTTGTGAGTGGATCAAGAAAGAATCCGAACTGCCTTCTACCTGCAATTGTGTGTCCGGGCTAATTCGACGCCACCAACCCTATTCTGCGTCAATCGTTAGTTTTTTAAAGGCAAATGTTAAAAAGCAGTTGTGCATCCTCTTGTGGTTGGTCCCAAGGTCCTTGGTTGGACCCCGGTGGGCCCAGCCGTTATACTATGAGGTAATGCGGACTCCTCAATGGGTGTTCGGATGGCTGGCCTGAGTAATTTACCACGTGGAATCTAGTCGACGTGGTTTATCCCGTTGGCATACGGTAAACTACCGCATGGTGGGAAGGTGTCGAAGATTTATTCTTTGGCGTAGCATTTTTGGGTGATCCGAAGACAACCGTTAGAGTGGTGGGCCAATAGAACTTGGCCTTTGCGCCTTACATCGTTTAGGAGATGTTATTCGTGGCTGCATACCTGTGTGGGTTTTGCGTGTTATGAAGCCCCTGGACTACTAAGTCTAGAGGTACTGCAATTGACTTGTTGTGGTTATATGATCCTGGGCGATTGGTCGTACTGTTATGCCCTGGGGGGGCTGGTTCTTGACGAGGCGCCTCCCCTTATTTCTTCCGACGCGTGACCGGCCGCTTTGTATTGAGGATCCTGCATTCTCTATCGGTATGCTTTGCCGTCCTTCTAGGAGTGCCATGAATTTCACATGGTTGATCGAGCGTGTGGCTCGGGCCGAATAGGCTTGAGCTGCTCTTTGTGTGTTGACCGGATTGGTATTTTTCGGACCTGGCACCGGTTTCCTTAACTTGACGTTTGTTGCCATTGCGCCGAGGCTTGAGGGTGTCTCTTCGCGTGTCCTTCTTACTGTCTTGGACCGTAATGATGTGAGGACGTCGGGGTGTGCGCCTTGGGTTCTTCTGCTTGGGTTGAGGTAGCCAGTTGTGCCGTGTATGCTCTTTATTGGGGATGTCTAGTTCATGCCTTTCAGTGGCCAGTACCTTGGTCCACCTATCCGTTAGCAAGTCTTGGTCAGCTTTAAGCTGCTCTTGCCTCTTTTGCAGGCTCCTTGCCGTGGCCATGAGCCTTCGCTTGAATCGAACTTGTTCTGCTGGATCTTCAGGTACGCCGAACTCGTCATTGCCGAGGCTTACCTCGTCGTCCGAAGAGGTTGTATAGTGGTCCTTTTTTAAGTATCCCATCATGACTGGTCCGGCCAGCTTGAAGGTAGGCTGGCTAGGACTATATTCCCCTTCGGCACCATCCGGATTGCTTTCGTCTCCGGGGCCGGTGTTGTCCTGGCGGGGATCGGAGCGGCGCTAACGACGCCCATGGTTTGCTTTTCTCCCTAAGGGGTTATCCTCTATTGCCTCATCGCTGTTTGTTTCCTTCGGAGTGTCCACCATATATATATCGTATGAGGAGGTGGCCGTCCACCGCCCGGTGAGCGGTGGCTCCTGTAATTCTCCTACATCATCGTCCATACCGTCGATGTCTTCGGAGTCGAAGTTAAGCACGTCGGTTAGATCATCGATCGTGGCAATGAAGTGGGTGGTGGGTGGGCAACGAATTCCATCGTTGTCTGCTTCCCACTCAAGCGGGACATAGTTCGGCCCAGGGTCTCCTGACAAAGAGAGAGACTTCAATAAGTCCAGCATGTCGCCAAAGGGCGAGTGCTGAAAGACGTCCGCCGCGGTGAACTCCATCACCGGAGCCCAACCAGGCTCGGCAGGCTCGGGGACGCGCGGACTGGAACCTACATCCGGATATGAATCCGGGGGTCCGAAGTCACAGGCTCCCTCAGAAGTGAGGCATGTGTTCGGCTCCATCATCGACGAGGGTATGGCCTGCGGGGCGGGGTCCAGCCCTCCGTCCTTAGGCAACGCAACCTGCCCCGGATTTAGATCCGAGGCTTCTGTCGGGGTGATATCCTGAGCATTGTCTGACAACAGGTCTAAGCCGTGCTCATCGTGACTGTTCGGCGCTTCTGGCGCTGGTCCGAATCCGTCGAAGATCAAGTCCCCGCGAATATACGTTGTGTAGTTCAAGTTTCTGAACCTGACCTGGTGGCCGGGGGCATAGCTATCGATCTGCTCCAGGTGGCCAAGCGAATTGGCCCGCAGTGCGAAGCCGCCGAACACGAAGATCTGTCCGGGAAGGAAAGTCTCACCCTGGACAGCGTCGTTGATGATGATCGAAGGAGCCATCGAGCCTGACAGCGACGACACAGAGGAACTCTCAATGAAAGCACCAATGTCGGTGTCAAAACCGGCGGATCTCGGGTAGGGGGTCCCGATTTGTGCGTCAAGGCTGATGGTAACAGGAAGCAAGGGACACAGATGTTTACCCAGGTTCGGGCCCTCTCGATGAAGGTAAAACCCTACTTCCTGCTTGATTAATATTGATGATATGGGTAGTACAAGAGTAGATCTACCACGAGATCATAGAGGCTAAACCCTAAGAGCTAGCCTATGATGGTATGATTGTAATTGTGATCAGCCTTCTAAGGACCAACCTCTCCGGTTTATATAGACACCGGAGAGGGCTAGGGTTTACATGGAGTCGGTTACAAGAAAGAAAATATAATATCCGGATCGCCAAGCTTGCCTTCCACGCAAAGGAGAGTCCCATCCAGATACGGACCGAAGCCTTGAGTCTTGTATCTTCACGCTTCAATAGTCCGGACGTTGTACACAGTCCGGCTGTCCGGATACCCCCTAATCCAGGACTCCCTCAACCGGGAAAGCTTTAAACAAACAATAAATTTCTTGAACTTTTCAAGCATTGATCTTCAATTTCTACAGACACAGCTTGCCAGCATAAATGGGCTAACCCTCCATCCACGATGAGAAAAAACGAGTTGGGTAAGTAGAACCAAACTTACCCAGTTGTTAGCATCTTCTCACTCGAATTGACAGTAATTCCACCGTGTTAATTAGACTATCCATCGCCTCGACCGAATAAATCATGAGTTTACTTGCCTTGAGGATGCCTTCTTAATTATTATATGTGAAAAAAATAGTATGCCTTACGTCGAGCAATGTGTGTGTACATAGTTTAACAAAAGTTGTTCAACATCAGAGAATATCACAGAAGATGCCTCCTCCTCTTTGTTGTTCAATCTTGATACACCTACCAGCCACCATGGTTCGACGGGGCCACGGTGTGCAACTCACGCTTAACAGAGTTGTACTCAGGGTGCGCCCCACAACTCTCATCCATGCAACAATGGATGACGTTGATAGACAAGCCATTATGGATAATATGAGTACTAAACTGACTTGGTTTCGTGAAAAAGAAAAGAAGTGATCTGTGACCTGGTCATGTCACGTCGACATATTGTGACGGACTTCGCTCAAAGTGAAATGATTCACTTAGACCACATTTGGATGTCAGTATTCAGGCCCATGGTCACTTTCAACTAACACATGGCACTGGCTACAAACAGAGCAACTGACCTAATGATCTCCATTGTTGCTGAGTCGACCAGACTCCGAGAATGTGCACTTGAATGGTCGGTCCCTCCATCATGCGGTGAGGCCGAATGCTTTGGTCATGTCGAGATTCGCCGAGCTGCTTGGACCTGGCCGCTCGCAGTCGAAGTGGAAAAGCAGGCTGGCAAGCGGGAGCCCTAGGCTGGCAAGGCCCAACACCATCCCCAGGAACATCCTACGGCCGACGCCGAATGGCAGGAGCGTCAAGTCGGCACCTCGAACTGTTCTGCACGGTTGCACAAGCATGTACTCTAGTAGTGTAATATCGAGACAAAAACAATTTTAACTAAAATCACGTCAGTTATTTTCAAACGGAGGAGAAACAAAATCTTAATTATATCCCTAGAAAAACAGGCACGGTCTTCACTTTGACGGGACGCGCAAGTAAAAGGATTGCGACGGGCCACGATTTGGATGAGCAGTAACTGCTTGAGACCAGTCGTGGGTAGTGCCGCTTCGATAAGGTTGTCAGGCTAGAAAAGCACTATTCACACATATGTGGCCGGCCTTCGAGGCTAAGTAACCCCGCGCCTTCGGGCGCTGGGCGAGTTCGGCTAAGCAGTGGCCGAAGAACGCCATTCCTTTGAAAAGTGGTTTATAGTATCCTTTAAAGAGAAGGAATCTTGAATTACCAGAGAAGACGAACTCGTCTGTCGAGCCAAGGACTTCGGATCCGAAGTTATTTACATCAAGGAGGTCATCCTTGCCGTAGAAGACCAGTTTGGGGGCTACTGACGGTGTCCTAGATTAGGGGGTACTAACCTAGTCGGCCCGTAGTCCTCGGGATGGGCCAGTGGGCCCTCATTCCTATCAAGGTGGACTCCAGAAGTTGCACGCCTGAATGTGACCAAGACTACCTCTGTCGAAGACTTGACATATACTCCAAGACATCTCTTGCCGCCTCCATGCGATCCTCTGGATACCGACCATGTAACCCCAGATGCCCTACCTGGCATGTATATAAGCCAAGGGATTTAGCCCGTAGAGGGGACCAAATCACAACTGCATTCACCTAGCCCTAGAGTTAGAACACAATTTACGATCTCGAGGGAGATCAAGCTTGTACTCGATACATCTCCATCAATATAAATAAGAGCAGGATGTAGGGTTTTACCTCCATCAAGAGGCCCCGAACCTGGGTAAACATCATCTCCCTTGTTCCTGTTACCATCAATCCGAGATCCACAGTTCGGGACCCCCTACCCCGAGGTCTGTCGGATTTCACACCGACACCGCACTTGGTAGGCCAGAGGTGGAGCTGGTCGTCCACTGCGCTGGAGATGGCCGACGTGGTGGGTGTCGGTCCTTGGTCCCGAGTTGACCTAACACACGTGGTGCGAGGTGGTGGAGGAGCAAGAGGGGAATGCCCGTACACTACAGTGATGCACTGTCAGACTATTAATATTTGCTTGGCCGATGAGTCATGGTTAATTAAAAGTTCTTATGATGAAACATAACATGTTTAATTAGAGAGATTTATTAAAAGTTGTTGTGTTAAGCATTTCCCACTGCAACATGAGCATGAACAACTATGGTGTTGTTCGTATGATAGACACAAGGAAGGAAGATGTTGCTTCCGCTTTCACTCTGTCTCCTTGTATAGTTGCCATAGACTGTAGAGGCACGGTTGAATCTTAGCAGGTGATCTACTGATGCTTGCAAGAGTCGATTTGGATGAAGTCTAGATATTGCATTTGACTGTAGTGTTTTCTTTTCAACAAAGATCGTGCATTTATTTACGCTTAACAAATATGTGACACACATGAACAACTAACCTCAAAAGTGGATTGCTTGTATTTGACAACGCCTCCCTAATTAAGCTGCAAGAGGACCGTTGGTCATGCTACTCTGAGAGAGCTATAGTTAACATTCATCAAGTCCACATACCTAGATTTCACTATTACCTTTCTTGCTCTTTTCCTTGACGGACGGTCATTAAACAATGCACCTGCTAGATCCAGCTAATCGCCTTATCACTGATTAGTGACCGTCAGGAAAATAACTAATGTGGTATAGTAGGAGGGATAGGCACGCTAGATATGTCGTGTAGCAGTTCTTGTCACTAGCCGATCATCGGTAGTTCCTGGTGCCTCATATGCCTACACCTATCATTTCAAATCCCTAGTGTGTAGCTACCATGGATAGTTCCCGGTGCTTCAAATCCGTGGTGTGCATACATCAAACAAATAATGCACGGTTGTAAATGAATATGTCCACTATAAGGAAATGAGATGATGAACAATCTGTCCATGTTTAGCTTAGGGAAGGCTCTTTTTTTTATAGAAGACTTGGATTCATGGTAGTGGTAGATTGGTAGTGACATGAAGTCACTGGTTCCTTGTTTGGTCAATAGCTAAGATTTCCTTGGTTATGATCTTGTTCCTTGGTAGGTAAAAGCCTATGAGATATTAAAACAAATGCTTGATTTGTTGTGCGCTTTTCTCCTTTATAAGTTAGAGACAATGAGAACTTTAAACAAAACGATGGATTTTTCAAGCTTGTTTGTCCTTGGGGTAGGTAAGAGCATGTGAGATCTTAAAACAAAAGATGAAATTTGTTATGGATGGTTCTCCTCGGTAGGCTAGAGATAGAGAGAACTTTAAATGTTCAGGCCAGCGGCACCGTGACCTGCTGCTGCACCCTCTTCTCCGGGTGCTTGTTGCCGAAGTCTGGTGCATGTAAACTGTAAAAATTGGAAGCATAATGTAAACTGCAATGACAACCACACTGGAAATAAATAAAACTGCATAGCTTTCTGCTGTTGCATAGCAACATTCATTATTATTATGTAACTGGTACAACAAACCAATGCTTGTAAACAAAGAAGCAGCGGTATGGTACAGTACAACACAGACACCACCGCGACCTGCGCAAACAACTATCGCCTGCAAGATCGTGATAACTGAGATGGAACTCAACACAAAGACCGGCTACAAATAACTTGGGACACCTCATGCCCACATCAACTCTGATGCACCTCCTTCCTTGTTGGGGGGAGCCCAAACCCTATTTTCCATTCCATGGATATCGCATTCGTCAACTTGATCAGGGGGGGGCCGACCTTTCGGAGTCTGCATCAGGGTCCAGGGGCACCCGGGTAGCGGTAACATATATGCCATGTTACTATTAAACCTTTTGCCATGTGAATGTTAAAAAACTCTTATAAATTTTCTGATCCGTTTTGAAACAACTTTATCTAAGTTTTCCTCCCTAGATTACATTGTGACTAGTTCCTCCTATAGCAGCACCGGCTGGCGGAGGACCAGATCTATGGTGAGAGGGCGAGTGAGGAGCCCGTGGCGGCCATGGTCGCAGCAAACCCGAAATTTTTGCCGAAGCAGCGTGCCATCTACGATGTTGTCCGCATTGAAACTGCCGGTCGCCAGGAAGCGACTGCTGCGAAGGCACAGTTGCATGCAATCGTGGAGGAGAACAACGACAGCGCGCCTCCTACGCTCCGCCGACGAACCATAACGCGGCCCAGCGGGACGACGACAGTGTCGGCGTCATCATTTCCATTGCGGACCTCGCGTGGTGACGGAACAGGTCCCAGACTCCTCTGAGGATGAGTAGGTCATGGGAGGTAGCAATGCCTTTGTGTCCCATGTGAGATGGTCTGTCTTTTGTGTTCTACTCTTTCTTGCCGAAGACCGCACCTTCACTTAATCAGTCTTATCGCAGGTGCTCATGGAGATAGCGGATGGAGGATAACAAGAGCTTGGATGCCAGGCGCCGCCGCCGTAGTATAGGTTTAGGGTCGGTCATTTTTTTTCTAAATGTAATGAAAATCTGTCGTGTTTGTATGAAATTCGGCATGTTTATATGAAATATGGCCTTGTTTACACAAATTTCATCTGATTTGTTGAAGAAGAGTTTGAAACGTATGCGGATACAGATGGATGATGGTCTTTCGTGTCGGTGTCCGCGGACTATCCTCCTATCCGGTGACGGAGGCAGGAGAAAATTTACGGTTTGCCGTTGCAGATGCCATAAACGCCTTCAGTATACGGGGCCGGTGGAGTAGGAGCCTGAACTTGTGCAATGGGCTCTGAAGCCTGAGCAGTCGACACTGAAGGCCGGCCAGTCGACAGAGGATTAGTAAAGGAAACTGCAACCCGTACTGGATCGTTGAGTGGCTGGACCACAGGCTCAGGCGACGAGCAAGGCATTCTGGATCCAGGCACCCTCCTGCTCAAAGTTCGACCTCTCCTCCCAGTATTCTTCGGAGGCTCATCCTCATCATCATCATCAGGGAGTTGAATAATATTCGTTGGTGCTGCAAACACTCGACAGTGAAATTTCAGTCGACCCAAATATTCATTAACAGAACACAAGCGCAGTCATGAAACCATACCTGCTCGAGAGGTGGCTGCATCTGTAGTTTCCGCATCACCATGCTCCTCGTCAATATCCATGGATGTCGCAGACGCAGTAGCAACACTGAAAGTTCTGAATTTCACTGGGTCAAACAAGCAAATGAGTACACGATAACAGAGAAGAACACAAGAAAGAAATGCCTACGTTGAAGTCAAGGGCACAGTCACCTTGATCTTTGGCAGGGCCTTCCGAGGCTTGGGAGGGGCAACTTTGGCTTGCTTTGCAGCCTTTTCTGTCGGCTCGGGAGTTGACATTCGAGTGCGCTTCGGAACTTTGGCACTCGACGCAGCAGCCTTGCCACGCCCCCTGCAGGGTCTTGCAACTATTTGGATCGACACTCTGAGCGGGGCGGTGTGTCGACTTCTTCGCTGTTGTTGCTCGAGTCCTCGCTCTCATCTTCACTATCTTCGGCGTATTGGTCGTCGCTGCCCTCATTGTCACTATTGATCCCTTCCTGGTACTACTCTCCGTTGGGCATCGAGTGCGGCTTGGTGAAAACCTACAAGACACAAGTTGTATATATGAGTCGGATTCAAGAACAACCGCAAAACAAAGGGAAAAACACTCGGATATTTGAGCCTGACCTCTCCTGGAGCATTGTTGGCGTCGAATGGCAGAATCCTCCTGGACCCCCTGGGGTTGTCCTTGTTGCCAGTAATGCTCCGGAGCCACTGAGCCACCGTCTCCTCGTCAACCTCCTCCAGGTGGGTTCGGGCGGTGCCCTCTGGGCCCGAATACATCCACATGGGTTGGTCACTAGCTTGCAGGGGCTGGAACCGTCGACTAAGGTACAGCTCCCACAGATCCATCCCCGTACCTCCACCTTTAACCAATTCAACAATGGCCGCAACCAGCATCTGCACTTCCTCTCTCTCCTCCGGAGCTACAACTAGTGAGCGAGGGTGCAGAGTCTCTCCATAGTGAAAGGAGGGAGGCCAGTCCACTGACCAGGAGTCGGAACGTCCTTGCAGTAAAACCAGGTCGACTGCCACCCTCTAACTGACTCAAGAAAGATCACAAGAGGAAAGCAGCTACTACCCCTCATTTGGATCCCTAACCCCCCCACACATCTGGATCACGTGCTTTTTTTGGTCGCCTGGGTTAGCTTTCTTCACCGTCTCAGAATGACAAGTGAATATATGCTTGAAGAGACCCTAGTGCCGCTGGTACCCCAAGAAGTTTTCGCACATGGAAATGAATGCAGCAAGGTACAAAATTGTGTTGGGAGGTAAGTGGTGAATCTGGGCTCCGAAGAAGTTCAGAAATCCTTGAAAAAATGGGTGCGGAGGCAAAGAAAAATCGCGCTCGGCATGGGTAGTGAGGAGAACACACTCACCATCACGCGGCTGAGGCTCAAATTCGTCCCCGGGCAGCCTCCAGGACCCAGGAGTGATCAAACCATCGTGGGCGAGATTTTCCAAGTCCTCCTTCACGATCGTGGAACGGATCCAGTCCCCTTGGATCCAACCAGGCAGCAGACCGGACCGCGACGACGAGCCCCTCACCATCTTCTTGCCCTTTGTTGCCGCCGACGCCTTCTTCGCGCGCTCCAGGGCCGCGGTCTTCTCCTTCACCATTGCGGTGGAGATTGGGAGGACAGAGCGGAGGTGTGCGGAGCAGAGAGAAAGGAGGTGGAGAAGAAGAGAGAAAGGGGATCAATTGGAAGGCACTGTACCTTGCATCGGCCTCGACGCCTTTTATGAGGCTGGTTCCGAGTGGCTGGCCGGTGGACCCCCAGAGATCAAATCATATCCCATTACAGGCGTGGGCTTGATACGTGGCGAAAAAGGCGGCATGGAAATCGAGGAGTCTCTATCCGATTCATTCCGTTTACTGCGCCGCGCCTCGTCCGGGGCGCTTCTCTGAAATTTCGAATCCCGTGAAATCCGGAAACCGCAGGGCAGTCAATCGCGTCTAAGATTTCATGTCCTAATTCACTCGAAGGCTTATCACAACAATTCAGTAGGTGACTTCAAGCTACCAGAATCGATCAAGCCGACTGAAGCAAGATTAAAAGTACCAGTGTGCTTACCAGACTTCTATGAAATGCCTCTGAAGCATTGAATTGAGTCGGAACCAATTTCAACCCTTCTTCACTTTAACCTCGATCCATTTGGGGGCTAATGATGAGGACATGTACCTATGGTAGGGTCTTAGGCCTGACCTAGACACCCCACCCAAGGACACTTCCCTATAATTAAAAGACATTCAAGGACAAATAGGAAGTACCGACTGGAATCACCTTGAAGTGCAATCCACTCGACAGAAGACTCCACTCGGATATCCCTATTCCACTCGACCACAACATAGTCACTCGACCATATGGAGAACCACTCGGAGTACAGAAGATCTAACGTCACCTCAGGATGGCAACGGTCAGGCGTTCACTCTGTACTCTTAAAGATCATTTATGGTTGGCGTTACCAGTAACTCCCCTATCTTAACTCACATTGAACCCTGTGTAATGGAGGTCTGCGAGGGTCCTGGCGCACTCTATATAAGCCACCTCCTCCTTTGGCACAAGGGTTTGCACCCCTTGTAACATTCATGCATAATCCAGTCGACATAGCCTCAGGGCACCGAGACGTAGGGTTTTTACCTCCTCCGAGAGGGGCCTAAACTCATAAACTTGCGTGTACAACCTCACCGTAGCTAGGACCTTGCCTCGTCCTATGTACCCCCTATTCTTACCGTCAAACTTACTTCCACGACAGCGGGCACCCCCCAGGCCATGCCAGGTATCCATGTGGGGCCCCTGAGCATCCTCTTGACCTAATTCCGATGCTATATATTCACCTCCTCATGAAAAAATTAGATAAAAAAGTTTCATCATGTTTTACAAAATGGAGTCTCCGCCACCTCCTATTCTTCGTCAGGATCCCTAATCTGGAGTCCTTTTATAGCTCTGAAGACAGGGAATCGTTGTCATCGTAATCACTAACTCTTCTCCATCAACAATTTCATGATGTTCACAATAATGCAAGAGTAATCCCATTGTAGGCATACTGGAAGTAGATTGGGTTGGATGAGATTTCTTATGTAATTGTGTCAATTTATTAGGTCTTGATTCCTAGTATCCACTATGTTCTAAGATTGATGTTGCTATGACTTTGATATGCTTAATGCTTGTCACTAGGAACCGAGTGTCATGATTTCAGATCTGAACCTATTATGTTACCATGAATATATGTGAGTTCTTGATCATATCTGCAAGTTGTATGCACCTGTTATTGTTCTGAACAGTAGATCCCAAGGTGACAATAATTAGGGTACTCTCCGGGGAAGACTGTATTTTGAGGAGTTCATGTATTAACTATGTGTTAATGCTCTATGTCAGTTCTCTATTAAAAGGAGCGTCCTAATTATCCTTAGTTTCCGTTAGGACCCCGCTGCCATGGGAGGGTAGGAAAAAAGAAGGTATGCAAGTTATTATCGCAAGCACATATGACTATATACGAAATACATGCTCTAGGTTTTTATCGCTCTAGGTTGTCACTGTTGCATATTGAATCTCATATGAACATCCCATTGCTACTTCATGCCTATGCTTTTCTGCTATTGCCTTTGATAAAGTTAGTATTGCCCTGCTTGCTACAAACTTGTTACCATTGCTGATGTTGTTACCGTTAGTCTACTATCACTATTATCATATTATTCTGCTAATAATAAATTGTTGCAAGGATGTGATTTCTCATGTATGGTTGAATTGATAACTCAAATGTTGAAGCTTATATAGATTCTTGTGTTGAATCAATAAATTTGAGTGAAATAATACCGTTGAAGACTGTTGTGATCCCCTATACTTGTAGGTCATCAAGACTATGTTTTGGTGCCGTTGCCGGAGAGCATAGCTCTGTTTATTAAGTTCACTTGGGACTCAATTATTTGTTTTAATTTATCTTTTCTATGAAGAACCTTAGAGATTATAAAACTAAGATCATACCCTCTATGACTAGAGGAGGTAAGAAACTGTCAACTAGCTCAATGCTTGATTCGCCTTTTATTTTGAGTCAACTTGTGACACCACCACCACCACCACATGCTTTACATTATGATGTGTCACACATAGTAGGCATTGCTTCACTTATTCATGATACTTGTGATGATCCTTCTAGCTTGCTTGATAATACTGTGCCACTTGGTGATTTACTTGATGCTCATATTGCTAAAGGTAAAGAAATGGAAACTTCTAAAAATTATGAATCTCCTGTTACTCCTAGTGCTCCTATTAGAGAAAGAATATCTAATGTGCCTAATCTTGATTATGTGTTTGATGAGGGGATAACTAGGGGGTTTATGGCTTATGATACTAATAGTGGTATAGAGGGCTTGATTGCTATGCTTAAGGAGAAAGCTATGAATAAGATGGTGAAATTTGATCCTAAGTTTGTTACTTTTCCTATTTTTGTCATTGATAAGGATTATGAATTATCTATTGATCCTAAACTTATTACTTTAGTAGAATCTGATACTCCCTCTATAAAGAAACATAAGAGCCTTTAGATCACTAAAGTAGTGATTTAAACGCTCTTATATTTCTTTACGAAGGGATTACTTTTCATGGTTATGAGTTTGAAAAGGTTATTGCACACTTGACTAAATTGAATGATATTGCCACCCTGTTTGCTCAAGCGGAAAAGATTCGATACTTATTTTCTTTCTCATTAAAGGGTGATGCTAAAGTGTGGTTTAATAATCTTGCTCCTGATAGTTTATGTAGTCCCCAGGATATGATCCATTACTTTAATGAAAAATATTATCCTGCTCACATGAAACAAGTTGCCTTGTAGGATATATACAATTTTAAGAAACTTGAAGAAGTAAGTCTCTCTCAAGTTTGGGGGAGGCTTGTCACATTACTTAATGCTTTGCCAGATCATCCTATCAAAAAGAATGAAATTCTTGATATCTTTTATAATGGACTAACTGTTGAATCTAAGGACTACCTAGATAGTTGTGCTGGTTGTAGAGAAAGCTCAGGAATTATCGATTAACTTACTAGAATGTCGATGATTAGACACTTCCCATACCACCACCAAAGTCAACTCCAAAGAAGTGAGATATTATATTCCTCGGTCATGAAGATATGCAAGAAGCTATGAAATTAGTAAACCCAAGGATGTAAATAATTTACCGCATGTTGAAGATATACATGGACTTGACCTTCCAAAACAAACACTTGATTTGTTGTGCTCTTTTCTCCTTTGTAGGTTAGAGACGGTTAGAAGTTTAAACAATTGATGTTTTTCACCTTATTTGTCCTTGGGTAGGTGAGCCTATTAGATCTACAAAAAGATGGTTTTTTTTGTCCTTGTATCTCAATATATGTTAGAGACAGTGAAACTTTAAACAAGAATTAAATTTCCTAAGCTTGTTTGACCTTGGGTGGGCAAATCCATTCGACTACAATAACTTTGAGAAATATTCCTAAAAAGATTATAAAGTATTTATTTTCAATTTCTACACAAACGTGGGTAGCCAATATAAAGGGGCTAACCCTCTGTCCCAACAAGAAAGGTGAGTCAAGTAAGTAGAAGCAAACTTGCCTAGTTGTAGGCATCTTGACTCGAATCAACAATGCTTTCACCATGTCAATTCTCGGTCATTAAGTAAGTCATAAGATTTCTTGCCTCGAGGGTGTCTTCTTAACTATATATTACACATGGAAAATTATTATACCATGCATCGAACAATGTGTTCATACTATGAATTTAACTGAATGTTGTTCAACTTTCGAGAGGATCTCGGAAGATGTCTCATTCCCTTTGTTGTTCAATCCTGATACAGCTACCAGCTACCATGGTCGGCCAGCCACAGTGTGCAGCTCACATCCACAACCAATTGCAATGCGAGATGCCAAACTGGGGATATCATGGCACCCCAACAACTAACACACGTGGTGCCAGGTGATGGAGGAGCAAGAGGAGAAAGCTCGTATGATATAGTGATGCATTGCCACAGTATTAGTGTTGGCTTGGTCGATGTGTTGTGGTTAATTAAACGTTCTTATGATGAAACATAACATGTTTACAGAATCTGGATCAAGTAGAGAGAGATCGTTTACAAGTTGTTACTTTAAGTATTGCTGACTGCAACATGAGCATGAAAAACACTATGGTTTTGTTCGTGTGATAGACACAAGGAAGGAAGAGGTCGCTTCTACGTTCACTATGTTTCCTTGTATAGTTTCCATAGACTGTAGAGGCACAGTTGAATCTTAGCAGGTGATCTACTGATTCTTACATGAGTAGATTTAGATGAAGTGTAGATCTTGCATTTGACTATAGTGCTTTTTCCCACCAAAGACCATGCATTTATTTAGACTAACCTCAAATTGGGTTACATGTATTTGACAACCACCTCCCTCTACCGTAGGATTCCATATGGTCATGCTGCATTGAGAGAGCAATAGTTAACATTCATCAAGTCGACAAATCTAGATTTCACTGATACACTTCTAGTTTTTGCCTTTGATTGGCGGTCACTAAATGATGCACCAACTATATCCAACTAATCAACTTATCACTAGTTAGTGACAGGCAGGAAAATAACCAATGTGGTAGAGTTGGAGGGAAAGGCACGCGAGCTATGTTGTGTAGTGATTCTTGCTATTTGTGGATTGTCGGTAGTTCCTGGTGCCTCATATGCCTACACCTATCCTTTCAATTCCCTAGTTTGTAACTCCATTATAAGGAAATGAGTTGATAAACAATTTGTTCATGTTTGGCTTAGGGAAGGCTAGTTTTATAGAATACTTGGGGTGCATGGTAGTGGTAGTGACATGAAGTCATTGATTCTTTGTTTGGTCAATAGCTAAGATTTCCTTGGTTATGAGCTTTATCCTTGGTAGGTAAAAGCCCATGTGATATTAAACCAAACACTTGATTTGTTGTGCTCTTTTATCCTTCATAGGTTAGAGATAATGAGAAACGAGTGTTTTTGAGCTTATTTCTCCTTGGGTGGGTAAGAAGTGAGATCTTAAAACAAAAGATGAATATGTTGTGGATGTTGTTGTTGGAAGGCTAGGAGTAAAATGCATAAAACCACCACTTTAGCGTCATAGCTCTCGAAAACCCACCACTTTACAAAACGTGACACTTTGCACTGCACCGAAAAAATGACAGTGGCAAAAAACACTAATCCATTTTTTGAGCATGTTTTGACACGGCCAATTGTGAGCAAGCCGGTAGCGGTGGACGGCGCACCACTAACGTCCATTAACTCTCGTGTCTGAAGCAATTGGGAAGGCCCTCACTCCCATCAGTCACTCCCATCCATCACTCCCATTCCTCTCCCTATATCCCTCTTCTCTCTCTCTCGCATGCATGGCGGCGGTGGCGGCTCCCGATCCATTGGTGAGGGAGTGGTGGGGGTCAAGGCATGGTGAACATAGCCAGTCACCTTGGCTGGCCGACGTGGTAGGGAGCAACCGCGTTGAGGAGGAAGATTGTGCGGCCACAACTTTCATCCATTATAGAGTTTTCATCGTCGCTACATTTCGAGCAAGATTCGTTTAACTACTGTTAAGTTGTGCTGGTCCAACCCTTGGTGAGTTGTCTCCCTCTCTCTAGTACCAATTTTTTTGTGGAATTCTAGGGTTCCAGATCTGGAAACAAGGTTTTGCTAGAATTCTAGCAAATTTTGTTGTTAACTGAATCTTGTTGTGAACTTATGCAATTAACTGAATCTTGCTACCTGTCACTGAACCTAGGTGTTAATTGAAACTAGTTAATTGAATCTTAATGTTTGTGACCGAACCTAGTTGTTGACAGAATCTAGGTGTTAAGTGAATCATTGTTGCCTGTCACTGAACCTAGGAGTTGAGTGAATCATTTTTGCATGTCACTGAACCTAGGTGTTAAGTGGATGATTGTTGCATGTCACCGAACCTAGGAGTTAAGTGAATGCATGCAGTTAACTGAATCAGTTCGCAACAGATTTAGTTAGCTGAATGAACGCAGTTAACAACTAGGTTCACAACAAGATTCAGTTAACTAAATGAATGCAGTTAACTTAATCAAATCACAACAAGATTCAGTTAACTTAATCAAATCACAACAAGATTCAGTTAACCAAATATGAATGCAGTAAACTGAATCAGATCACCGCAAGATTCAGTTAGCTAAATGAATGCAATTAACAACTAGGTTCACAACAAGATTCAGTTAACTGGATGAATTTAGTTAACTAAATCAGACCACAACAAGATTCAGTTAACTGAATGAATGCAGTAAACTGAATCAGATCACAGCAAGAACTGAATCTTTACTGTTGTCACTGAATTTTCATGGCCTCTCATTCCAGAATTTTAGAGTTTGCAAATAGTTAATTATTCTAGGGTTAGTCGCTTCACTGATTGATAGATGTAGTTGAATTATTCTTGTGGACTGAATGAAACTAACACTAAATGCCACTACTGAAATTTGCAGAGTGTTGTGCAGTTGGTACATGAATTAATTTTGGGTTGAGTGATGCAATGGACAAGTTGACCATGGAAGGAGTGAGTTGGCGTACATGGGTTAAGTGATTTGACTGATGTGAAGTGTCAGTAGGTGTGCTCAATTTAATGTTCAAACTATGTTGACTAAAGGCAGCAAGTGTCCCTAGCTAGGAGAGAACTTGCAATATTCAGACTTGCAATGTTCAGACTTTATTCAATCAAACTATACTGGTAGGAAAGAACTAAGTAAGTTGTCTGGAAAAAGTTTGAGACTTAGATTTTTTGACATTTTATTTTTGCGTTGGCACCTACAACACAACTATAGTTCTTTGCATTGACGCCTACAACACCATAATGATCACAAAGATTTAGCTACTATGCGAACAAACATCCAGAAACCATGACCACAAACATTCGGATACATAGATAGATAGATATCATAGTATCCAAGTTCAGAAACCATGACCCTCGACATTCAGATAGATAAATAGATAGATATCATAGTAGCTAAGTAAGAAACCATGACCATAGACATTCAGAAAGCACACCTAGTGATCTGCCTGCTGCAGAAATTAAGTTCAAAAACTAAGTTCTTTAGACACTAAGTTCAGAAACTAACTGAACCCAATATATTCTTCAGATCTTGCTGTAGATATTAAGTAAGACCTAAGTGCTACTCGCATCAAACTCACTCTTGCCGCAGCTTCAGAAGACGGAGTGGTCGACGGACTGGCCCCATGATGCGGAGCTGCTTCTTCTTCCTCCTCATGCTGCTTGAGTCTATCTCCACCTCCACCCGTTGCTGCTCCATTTGGGGCGCCTCCACATGCACCTTCTGCTCCATCTGCGGCGGCTCCATCTCCATCAAAGAAGCGAGGGGCAGCACTGGCACCACCATGTCGAGCGCGTAGTCCACGCGGAGTTGGTCGCGGTTCTGGTACATGTACCAACGTGCCCTTTGGTATGGATCCGAGAAATCTCTGGCCTCCCCCATCGCCCAGACCAGGTTCTCGATCAATGGGCGGTGGAGGTCTGGCAATCAAGTGTACTCCTCATGGTTGGGGGCCGCCCTCATTGCGCGTGCATGATTCTTGAGGATGGCAACGCTGGCGTACCAGGTGCTAACCTCGCACGCATAGGAGAGCTTGGTGTTGTCGCCGTCGAAGATCTCCTATAGCGCCTCGTCCTATCGGATGCCAAATGCCATGGCGCAATGGAGGTTCTGTTTGGTTTGGGTGGGAACGAGGAAGTTGGATGAAGAAGAGCGATGGAGAGTGGTGGTTATCTATGCAAGGAGGGTGAATGTGAACGAATGCACTATATGTGCGTGAAGACTAGGGTTTTCTGGAGAAAACTAACGGGCACAGTCAATCCATCAAACTAGTGTTGTGTTTTTAGAAGAATCGAATGAGCAGAGCCTGGCCCAGCAGCCCAGCCCAGCAAACGATTGCATGCGCCCAGCCCAGCACAGGAAACCTTCGCACGCGCCCAGCCCAGCAGCTTCGTCCCGAGCGGAAAAAAAAGACGGTCGTCAATGCCCGTCAGCGCCTCGCCGTCACCGCTGTCGGCCTGCAAGTGATCGGCCACGTCAAAAACGCACTCGTTTTTTCGTTCAGTGTTTTTTGCCACTGTCATTTTTCGGTGCAATGCAAAGTGTCATGTTTTATAAAGTGGTGATTTTCTGAGAGTTAGTATGATAAAATGGTGGTTTTATGCATTTTACTCGTAGGTTAGAGACAATAAGAACTGTAAAGCAATTAAATCCCTCCATCATAGGTAGGAAAAAGCCAGTTGAGTAAGTAGAACCGAACTAGTTATCAACATCTTCTAACTCGAATTGACAGTGCTCCCAGAGTGTTAAATATTCTATCCATTGTCTCAACCGATAAATAAGTCACGAGTTTACTTGCCTTGGTGATGTCTTCTTGATTATTATATGCAAAAAATATTGTACCATACATTGAACAATGTGTTTCTACATAGTTTAACAGAATGTTGTTCAACTTAAGTGAATATCTCAGAAGATGCCTCCTTCTCTTTGTTGTTCAATCTTGATACACCTACCACCTACCACGGTTCGATGGGACCACGGTGTGCAGCTCACGCTTAACAGAGTTGTACTCCGGGAGTGCCCCCCAACTCTGATCTATTTAACCATGAATTACGATGATAGTCAAGTCATTGTGGATAATATGACTAATAAACTGACTTGTGGTATTTTGCAGAAAAGAGAACGAGTTATGTGTGAACAGTACATCTCATGTTGGACAATGTGTGCAAGACGGGACTTTGCTCGAAGTGAAATAATCCGCTAAGTCCTCGTTTGGATGTCAGTATTCAAGCTTCGGATTTACTCTCTCTATCCCGTAATATAAGTGCGTTTTTTAGGTGTCAAAAATGTTCTTATATTATAAGGCGGAGGGAATAGAATTGAAGTTGAGTTTTTTTGTGAATACTATTGTTCAGATGTCCTTAGAATTGAGAATTGATTTGGGGACCCTTTCACGGTGTTGACGTTCAACTAACACATGCCACTGAGCAATGCTACACCTATGAGTATTAAGCATCCTAGGGCAACTCCAACCTGCCGACGCAAACAGACATGGATTTTTTCGCCCTTTTGTCCGTTTGGATTGACTGATCGGACGCATGTGTCCGATTTTCGATTTGGGTCAGCCGGTGCACCCAACGCGGCTGACGCATAGTCCGTGTGGTCTTAAGAAAATGAAGCATGCATAAAATATTTAAATTTAAAACATAATTAAACATTAAAATTTAAATCCATGACGGCCAAAGTCCACTTCAAACATAATTAAACATTAATGAAATCCAGCCGCCCCAGCCCATAGCCCTAGGCGTATCCCTCATCGCCAGGGCCGGTCTAGTCGAAGAAGGGCGTCTGCTGCGCCGGCTCTACTGCGTGGTGTGTGCGCTCTAGCTGCATGTGTCACTTCTCTTTGGCCCGCTCCTCAGCCAACATGTGGGTCTTCCACTGCTGGAAGTAGGTTGTCTCATGCTTCTCGGTCGCGCCCAGCCAGATGATCAGTGAGTTGACCCACTCCTGCACAATGCAAATCCCACTGGTACCTCTCCATGGGGCCGAGTGGTGCTGGCGTGGGCTCCATGGGCTCGTGCTTGGGCAGCACGGGTGCAAGCAGTGACAGTGGCGGTGGAGGGTAGACCCAGTCCCCCGCCACCGAGAGCTGGAGCACCTCCTTGAGGCTAGGCCATCGATACTGCAGGGTAACGCAACAGAAAACAAAAATATCCGACCTACGCATCAGCCCAGGACCACTATGGAGACTGCATACATGGTTTGATCATTTTCGTTACCGACTCGTACCGCAGCGGAAGTAGAGTCGATGACGAACGGCGGTGCAGATCCCCGCAGCTAGGATATACAACCTCCCAACCGCAAGGATGTATACCCTCATCCGCCCCACGGACAGCCCTCCGGGAGGCGGTCGGACAATCCCTCGGACGGTGTCGCGGACAGCCCTTCGGGAGGACCCCCAAAAACTCGCACGGTCACTCGGACAGCCCTTCGAGAGGATTCGCAGAATTCGGACCGTCACTTGGACAGCCCTTCGGGAGGCACTCTCAAAACAGCCCCTCGGGCAAAAGGATCAAAACTACGACCTCTCTATGGGGTTGCACACATACGGTGTCATCTATCCGGCAGGGCTTCGCCGTCCAGAACTAGTTCCTGTCGGAACCCAGACAGCCTTTCGGCTCTACGAAACTCTTTTCATGGGAGGGAGAGAAGAAGCCAGATCATGCATGGCACTTGTATGTGAGAAGGCATGACGGTTTGGCAGCCCATCACCTCCTATTTATAGGAAAACCAAGGGGTAGTGTGCCTCCACAAGTACCCAAAGTGCCCATGCTTTATGTCATACATAAGGGCAAAATGGGGAGGCAAGTGGAGCACCAAATGGTGGAAGGAAGCCTCATGGGGGGGGGCCCAATGGCACCAACGAAATTGGCAGATCTCTTGGGTGGCCCCACCACCTTCCTATCCATCCATGTCATCCCAAAAGATCTTGGGACAAAGCCCAACATAATGGCTTTCCATAAAATATCCTAAAAAGCACTTTCACTATTCACGACGACATTTTTCAGCGTCCGTTCGAACTGAAAATATTTACGTGGGCTTAGAACATTTCCGGTACCCACCAAAATGTTTTTCAACGCATTCCAAAACAATTCCGGTTTAGTGATTTTCATCTGCGAAAATCATCTGAAGTGGTTCCAGGAGCTCCGGAGCATATCCGGTTATTATCTCGGAAATTTCTAGAAAGCTTCCAGAATGATTCTGGCACCCTCCAAGAATTATCAGGCATGTGCCAAAACTACTTAATGGTATCCCCTGAAACAACTTTTCAGTTTCACCGAAACTCATCCGATGACCTCTCTCTACGGAACCTTTTCCGCTGTCTGAAACTTTTTCGGTGATTTTCTCTCAGACTCCCTGTCTAGTATTCAGCAGATAGATGACCCTTAAGCGTGTGACCCAATAGGTTCGGTGAAGTATAGACATGACCCGGAACCCCTTCCGATCAATGATCAACATCAGAGCCGTGGACACCCATATTGACCCCTATACCCACACAAATTAATATTCGAGTGAACCTCCAGTTGTCGTGTGCTATTCCTGTTGCTTCGTGATATGTTACAAATACCCGAGGTGAGACATGTTGGCATTCCCGTGGATCAACAACTTGTCCACTATGCTAGTTACCTCGTTACCGGTATTGTTCTCTTTTCTCGTTTCCGTGTTCCGGAATCCCTGTGATCAAATCACACTGTGTCTAGCCAGACGATGATGGATACCGTAACACCGAGAGGGCCCGACAATATCTCTCCATCATCGGAGGAGCAAATCCCAATCTTGAGCTATCAAGTTACTTGACACACTTTTCCATGAACCCGTAAGCCGCCGTAATAGCCACCCATTTACGGATGATGTTTAACAAACCCCAAAGTTCATGAAGCAAGTATGAAGAAACTCGATACTCTCATGGTCTAAGGAATTATGCAAACATTAACCATCTCTGTCTTATCTACCATAAACTTGTGACGAATGAATCTCATAGCATAACATCAATCTGGGTCGATTCAACACAAATGTTCTCTTAACATTTTGCCCTCAAAGTTACTGGCATAGACATGCCCATGACCAGGAAAACTGAATCATCATGCAACACTTGAGCTAGTCTTAGTGGCCAGATTAGGAATACTTCTTACCATTTATAATTCCACACGTGCATATGAGTCACTACTAGGAAAAGTCCTACTAATGGCGCACCAGTTTTGCCTACTAATGGCGCACTACTGGTGCGCCATTAGTATGCCTAGAGGTGCGCCATTACTATCTCACTTAGTAATGGCGCACCACATAGGAGTGCGCCATTAGTAACAAAAAAATTTCAAAAAAAAATTCAATTTTTTTATTTTTTTTGTTTTTTTCTTAATCTCAGGTCACTATGGCTTAATCTCGGGTCAATATGATTAATCTCATGTCAAATCACACTCCATGGTCAAACTTCCCAAAAGGTCACACATCCTCACACTACTCCATCCCAAGCACGCTTAACTTCAAAGTTCTATCCACCCCTAGCACCAGCTCACTTCACAGGCACTTGTTGATATATCTAGCATATCAATCCTATTAAACCTTGTTGATGTTTAGGACTTTGTTCATGTTCATGAGTGTGATGAAATTTTGAAAAATTATTTCAAACTTCCGTTCATATTATGTATCATATTTTGAAAAAAAATCCCAAAAAAAATTCGAAACTAATTTTTTTTTCTGTTACTAGTGGCACACCTGGCAAACGGTGCGCCACTAGTAAGTTTGATTTTTTTTTGCCTCCAGATCTTAAAAGCCCCGTAACTTTTTTTCTGTTAGGTTTTTGAAAATGTTTAACAGGGTTCCCTAGTTAAATTTGGATGTAACTTTTCTAGTAGATGATTTTTCATATAAACAACTTTTTAATCTGAGGTCATATGCAAAAGTTATGCCCATTTTACAAATTCCACAGAGATTTTGCAAATAAAGTCGTAATTCATATTTGTAAATTTTCCCAACAAGTAGACCATATATCACATGGAAAACTTATTTTCTTTTATTTTTTGACATTTCCATCATTTTCTTTTATTTTTTAAAAAACTGAAAAGGAGGTCCACAAGGGGGTGCATTCGGTGGAATTTTTGGGCCAAGTTAATAATGGTGCACCACACCCCCACGGTGCGCCATTACTACTTTTGAAAAAAAAATGAAGCAATGGCGCAACAGTGGACAGTGCGACATTACTAGTTAAAACTAGTAATGGTGCACTGTCCATTGGTGCGCCATTACAAACAAATTTTTTTTGTTTTTTCAAAACTACTAGTGGCGCACGGTGGGTGTGGTGCACCATTACTATGTCAACTAGTAATGGCGCACTATCCCATGGTGCGCCATTAGTAACAAATTTTTTTTATTTTTTTTAAAACTACTAATGGCGCACCACACACTAGGTGTATTACTAATGGTGCACCTGTAAGTGGTGCGCTATTGCTATATAGCAATGGCACACCACATACATGGTGCGCCATTAGTGTCCATATTATCTATAACCCTTTTCCTAATAGTGAGTCTTCCTCCGAGCCTCGTGTTATTGCAGACTCGAGAACCATAGCAGTTATAGCATGGAACATGAACATAATTATGAACATGAAGATAAGTAATAGCATTTATTATTGCCTCTAGGGAATATCTCCTACAGAATCCCACTTGCACTAGAGTCAATAATCTAGTTAATGCTAATGCACTTTACACCTATGGCATACCGGTGTAAAAAATGCTTCGCATGTGGTATAGCCTGATGTCCATCGGATCTGACGACTTCAGCTCCATGTGTATCTTTGCATATCCTCACGTTTTCACGCTTTCACAAAATTCATATTTTGTGTGGACTTGGCTTTTATGTATGTGAATCACAGGTCGAACCTGGATTCCTCAGACTGAGTTATGGAGAAACTACCTGCAATAGTGTCCCATTGACAAAAGCCATCTTGGAACCATACTAAGTTCATGAATGAACTATATGATTCAACATCTTGTTTGTCGCTTTTAAAGCATCAGCATACTTAGTCATTTGTTATAGAATTCGCCACAGTATCCGTTGGAAACAATTTCCAACTACAGTGCCACCATATTGTGTATTACACAAAACCCTTAAATTAAATCGAAAATCGGATGGAGAAAATATGAAGAATGTATCGATGTAACATTTTACAACGAACTCTTCATGATCTCCGCTTGCGAGAAAACATATCATGAGTACTTACTCTGGTACTCAATGACATCTTTCACTGTTGTCCCACGATCAGTACTTTGATCACTTGAGTATCCATACTCGCAACACCTTGGGAGTATTGGACATATCTGGTTTGTTTTACATACCATGGAATACATGATTAATCCAAACACAAAAGTGTGTGGAATCTGCATCATGTATTTTGCTCATCAGTGTTTTGGGACACTGATTCTTGCAAAAACTCTTTCCATGTGACTTCAGCAAGAAACACTCCTTGTCATTCTTAGTGCTAAACGGTTTTAGCATCTTGTCAATATGTATTTATTGCTTAGCCCTATTAGGTAAATCTATCTCCATAGATCATTATGCCTAATATTGAGGCTATTTAGCCTAAGCACTTCATCAAAAAACTATTTCCAAATGAAGTCCTAATTCGTGTCAAGAAAATTATTTCCAATTAACAATGTGTCAAGCACACAAGGTTTTTATAAATATTATTACGCTCCCACTTACTTTCTTGAATTACAAGCATCTTCGTTACCCATTGATGAAGTCAAACCCATTTGACCATTTCATCAAAGCACGAAGATTCCAACTCCATTTTGCTCTCTTCTATCCAACACTGGAACTCTGAAGTTTGCACCCTTACTAGCATCCTCTGGAAAGAAAAAATGCATTGGACTGTAACACATGCAAGTCCTTGGTTTCATTTCTATCAGATGGAAATCCTATTGTCATCCATGTTTCATATCTCATGATTGAAATATGTATTAATTGCTAGTTCAACCCGAACCAACTTTAAGCATCACTACGATGAAAACAACCTCATCGTAGTCAACTCTTGAACTTGTTATTTCAACAAGTTGAGCTTTATGGATAAAACATTTTTATCTGTATCAGTTTTAAGTTCCATAATTATTCGTTAGACTCTAAGTCTTCCGAAATGTGTATCAAGGTTTTAATCTTGAATCACTTATATGGAAACTAACTCGGGTTGTATTGGCATTTAGCCAATTCCGGAGTCAGGGCCTGAGGGAGTCCTGGACTATGGGGTGTCCGGATAGCCAAACTATCATCATCAGCCGGACTCCAAGACTATGAAGATACAAGATTGAAGACTTTGTCCCGTGTCCGGATGGGACTTTCCTTGGCGTGGAAGGCAAGCTTGGCGATACGGATATGTAGATCTCCTACCATTGTAACCGACTCTGTGTAACCCTAGACCTCTCCGGTGTCTATATAAACTGAATGGTTTTAGTCCGTAGGACAACAACAATAACAACAATCATACCATAGGCTAGCTTCTAGGGTTTAGCCTCCTTGATCTCGTGGTAGATCTACTCTTGTAATTCCCACATCATCAATATCAATCAAGCAGGACGTAGGGTTTTACCTCCATCAAGAGGGCCCGAACCTGGGTAAAACATCGTGCCCCTTGTCTCCTGTTACCATCCACCTAGACGCATAGTTCGGGACCCCCTACCCGAGATCCGCCGGTTTTGACACCGACATTGGTGCTTTCATTGAGAGTTCCTCTGTGCCGTCGCAATCAGGAAGGATGCCTCTTCCTGTCTTTAAAGACGGTACCATTGCCAAAGGAGCTTTGGCCGCCGGTCAAGCTATCCGGCTGGGTGGTTTTCTTATGACTGCCTGTCCGGCCACCGCTTCGACGATGACCTCTCGGGTCATCAAAAGCGATCTTCGCATCAACTCGGAATTCGCCGAGCAGCTGGATCCGATGGAGCTCTCTTCCGTAAACGAGCTCTTGGATCGCATCGCCGCCCTGGGAGTCGCTACAGACTACGATCAGATTGGGCTTAAAACCGATCTGAGAGAAATTAACTCTCCCTAGGCTACGCACCATGTTGCTGTGGTAGAAGAACAACGCGGCGACTCTTCCCCCATGTTAAGAACCAGTTATGTCCGGATCCCCAATCCCTCCATGCCGGATTCCCGCGGAGGGACGGACGTCAATCGAGTACTGAACCTAAAGTCAGGCAGCGGACTAGATTCGTTGGACGACCTCCAGCAATCCAAGCTTCCAAATCCGGAAATTCCTCGGCCTTTGAGCCTCAGATTGGGCGGGGCTCCGAATTTAGTTTCACCCACCCACCCAAACACAAGCGATCTATCTCAAATACGGCAAGAGCCCGATGAAACAGTACATCATTACTCGGCCAGATTCCTCCTGGTTATAGACAGGATAAAGGACTGCCATGAGGAAAGCGCAATCTCTATTTTCTGCAATAATTGCACGGACAAGGGAATCATGAACGCCATCAGTCGTCGCGAGGTCACGCGCTTCGCCGACCTGGCGACCATAGTACGAAAATACTGTGCGATGGAGAGTGCCTGGAAAACCGAAACTAGATTTTGGGACAATCCGGCCCTGAACACAACCTTAGTCCGGAATAAAAGGGTGCACAACGCTAAAGCACCTGGGTCAAAAACCAAAAAGCAAAAACCCCCCAAAGGGTACGGAACCGTACTGGAAGAATGGCTCAGCGGACCCTGTAAAATCCATAATGCAGAAGGCGCCACTCCAACACATAGCCTTCGGGCATGTTGGATACTACGGTAGGTGGCCAAAAGTGGCGAAGGGCTTCTAGCCCCGGACAACCAGCCCAACAGCACCAGTACGGTATCAATAGTCTTTGAGACTTTCGCATCGAATAATATGTGGAAACGAACAATCCGCAGCCTTGTCGAAGTCTACCAAGTAGCAACAACAAATCCATGGAGCGACACGGCTATCACCTTCAAAGCCAGCGACGAACCTAAATTCCGAACAGCCCGAGCACCAGCCGCATTGGTCCTCAGTCCCATAGTGGACGGCTTTCGTCTTACCAAGGTACTCATGGATGGCGGCAGCGGATTAAACCTCATCTACGAGGAAACTCTCCAAAAACTGGAAATAGACTGGAGCCGCATTGAGCGAAGCAGCACAACCTTTAGATGAATAATCCCTAGTCGAGAAGTACGCTGCACAGGAAAAATCACACTAGATGTGGTGTTCGGCTCACAAGACAACTACAGGTCCGAGGAAGTCACGTTCCAAGTGGCCCCGTTCAGCAGCGGATATCACGCTCTATTAGGACGAGAGGCATTCACAATTTTCCAAGCCATACCCCATTGCGGGTACATGAAGCTCAAAACGCCCGGGCCCAATGGAATCATCACTCTGATCAGTGATCCGGACATAGCACTCCGCGCCGAAAACAAGACAGCTGCACTAGCCCTAGAGGCACTATCCGAAGCACTAGCGGCAGAAGAACTCACAGCACTACGCTCCACGGTGAATAGGGACGATGTGATACTCGACAAGAGATCTAAGTCCACGTCTTTCAATCCAGCAGATGAAATAGTCAAATTCCAGGTCCATCCTACGGACCCCACAAAGACGGCCTCCATTGGGGCACAATTAAACCCTGATGTAGAAGCCGCACTACGAGAATTCCTTCGGGTAAATTGGGACATTTTTGCCTGGCACCCTTCAGATATGCCAGGAATCCCACGCAGGCTGGCAGAGCACAGCCTAAATATCCTAAAAGGATTCAAGCCAGTCAAACAGGCTCTTCAACGATTTTCCGAACCCAAAAGACAGGCAATGGGAGAGGAGCTGGCCAAACTATTGGAAGCCGGATTCATCAGAGATATAAAACATCCGGAATGGCTAGCAAACCTGGTAATGGTACCAAAAAAGGACAAATCCTGGCGCCTTTGTGTGGATTTTAAAGACCTTAATAAGGCATGTCCAAAGGATCCTTTCCCTCTCCCCCGCATCGACCAAATCATCGATGCTACCGCGGGGCACGATTCATTGTGTTTCCTCGACGCATACTCCGGATACCATCAAATCAAGATGGCGGAAACAGACCAGGCCACAACGGCATTCATTACTCCATATGGACCATTCTGCTTCAACACAATGCCCTTCGGACTTAAAAACGCCGGTGCAACATATCAGCGCATCATTCAGACATGTCTGGCTAACCAGATCGGCAAAACAGTGGAGGCATACATAGACGATGTGGTCGTCAAAACCAAACACGTCGAAACTCTAATAAACGATTTGAGGCTCACATTCGACAACCTCCGAGCATATGACATTAAGCTTAACCCGGAAAAATGCGTTTTCGGCATACCAGCCGGAAAGCTCTTGGGCTTCATTGTATCCGGTAGAGGAATTGAAGCAAACCCAGCCAAGATCCGAGCTCTGTGACAATTGGACATCCCAAAAGACCTCAAACGAATACGAAAATTGACTGGATGTGTGGCGTCCCTAAGCCGCTTCATCTCCCGTTTGGGAGAAAAGGCATTGCCCCTCTACCGCCTCCTCAGGCGCACCGAACACTTCGAATGGACGGATGCTGCCACAGCCGGACTCGAAGACATAAAGGCCATACTGACAACAAATCAGGTCTTGGCCGCGCCCAACTTGGGCGAACCAATGTTGTTATATATCGCGGCAACACATCAAGTTGTAAGCGCGGTGCTCGTCGTCGAACGAGAAACAGAAGGGCACAAATTCCCTCTTAAAAAACCAGTGTACTACGTATCCACTGTCCTAACTCCATGTAAGTCCCGATACCCACATTATCAAAAGATAGCGTACGCGGTGTTCATGGCAACCCGGAAGCTGCGACACTACTTTCAAGAGTGTTCGATAACAGTGGCCTCCGAAGTACCTCTCAACGACATCATAAACAATCGTGACGCGACGGGCAGGATTGCAAAATGGGCCATTGAGCTTTTACCATTCGATATAACCTACAAACCGCGGTGAGCTATAAAGTCGCAAGTTTTGGCTGACTTCGTCGCCGAATGGACTGAAGCCGAACTCCCTAAAGAGTACGGCGCATACTCCAATTGGATTATGCACTTCGACGGCTCTAAAATGTTGGCCGGCTTGGAGGCTGGAAAAGTCTTGACGTCCCCAACTGGAGATACAGTCCAATACGTACTTCAAATAATGTACACGGACTCCAAAACGCAGCCGAATACGAGGCCCTTCTACATGGTCTCCGGATGGCCATCTCCATGGGCATTAAACGCCTAGAGGTCCGCGGGGATTCAAACCTCGCAATATCCCAGGTAAATGGAGACTTTGACACCAAGGATCCGAAAATGGCAGCCTACCATAACACCGTCTTAAAAATGTCAGCTCGGTTCGAAGGACTCGAATTCCACCACGTAGCCTGGGACGACAACCAGGCAGCCGACATGCTGGCACGCATCGGCGCAAAACGTGATGCCATCCCTCCAAACATCTTCCTGGAGCGGCTCTTTAAGCCATCCGTACTATGGGAAGAGGAGTCCGGAAATAGCAACCCGAAACCAACCGCGCCACCCAACACGGAACATTCTGACACAATCGGTGGCTTAGCCAATCAAATAACACCCTCAGCCCACGAAATAATGGCAGTAATCGCCCCGTGGACGGAACCATTCCTAGCCTACTTAACTAGGCAAGAACTCCCCGAAGACCAAAATGAGGCCCGCTGCATAGTTCGGCGATCTAAAGCCTACAAGGTCCATGAGGGAGAACTTTATAAGAAAAGCACAACCGGAGTCCTTCAAAGGTGTATCTCCGAAGAGGAAGGGCGAAATCTCCTGGCTGAAATTCACGCCGGACTCGGTGGGCACCACGCCGCAGCCCGAGCCCTTATAGGCAAGGCCTTCCGTACAGGATTTTATTGGCCAACTGCCCGGGCAGATGCTCAGGACTTAGTCCAACGATGCGTCGGTTGCCAGCTCTTTGCTAATCAAAGCCACATGCCACCCACCGCCCTCAAAACTATACCCATCACCTGGCCGTTCGCGGTCTGGGGGCTTGATATGGTTAGACCCCTTAAAGGGGGAACCCACAAGCAAAAATACCTATTGGTCATGGTAGAAAAATTCACCAAATGGATAGAGGCCAAGCCAGTTAAAACAGCTGAATCCGGACCCGTGATAGACTTCATATCCGGGGTAGTACACCGTTATGGTGTCCCCCACAGCATCATCACTGATAATGGCACGAACTTCACGGTCGACGAGGTTAAACTCTGGTGCAAAAATGTGGGCGTCAAGCTCGACTACGCTTCAGTCTATCACCCTCAAACTAACGGTCAAGTCGAGCGAGCAAATGGTCTAATCATGAGCGGCATCAAACCCAGACTAGTACGGTCCCTCAAGGAATCTAACACGCACTGGGTAGAGGAGCTCGACTCCATACTCTGGGGGCTGCGGACCACGCCAAACCGCACTACCGGATTCACACCATTTTTTATGGTGTACGGCGCAGAGGCAGTTCTGCCCTGCGATATAATTCATGACTCACCTCGCGTGCGCATGTACGAAGAAAGAGAAGCCGAGTTGGATCGGCATGACAGTTTGGACGCCTTAGAGGAGGAGCGGGATGTGGCAAAAGCTCGTTCCGCATTCTATCAGCAGCAGGCTCGAAGATATCAAAGCAGAGAAGTATGGGCCAAAACTTACAATGTTGGCGAACTTGTTCTACGCCTGCCGGACAAGAAAAAGGACAAACTTAAGCCCAAGTGGGAAGGTCCCTTCATCATCGACCAAGTCCTGACCGGCGGAGCATACCGTCTACGTAACGCATCTGACAACCGACTCGAGCCGAACCCATGGAACGCAGCCCGTCTCTGAAGATTCTACGCCTAACGCCGGACTCAGAGTTTGTCTCCCTCCTCCGTCCACCTTTTACATTTTCACTGTCTCTTGTCCCCCTCCTTCTTCCCACTTTTTTTTCAATGCCTTTGATAGGCTGATTTGCGCATTGTTCGCACACACTTGATGTGCTCCTAGCACTCATTATACCTGGGGGCTTCTTTAACAGAAGCTTATTTATACGGGCTTCATGCCCAACACATGTGTCATACTTCCGCATGTACCTTTTATTCACCATTATATGCATCGATATGACTTAAGTTTTGGCCAAGCTGGGTTGCCTGGCTCCTGTGCTTACCCCTACGTTCCCGATTGTTCGGCTAGGAGGTAAAGGGAGCACCTCTGCGATTGTTACTGTCGGGTCAGCCGGATGTGTACCTCAGACTGGGTGAAGCCGAAAGCTAGCATTCTTAAGAGAATATTCGGTCGGTGACTTGAAAGATGATTTATTGCTTATTTAACTTATCTGCCCCCAGATGCTTTTTCTGCTCTTTTCGCAGTGTGGGCATGCACTTTAGGGCATGCCTCCCAGGGAAAGGAACCCCTAATGGAACTATTCTCCCTGGAAGATCTTTCTTACTAACCATGTAATATAACATAACTAGTTGGGCACTTGTCTGATAAAGCACTAATGACCCCTATGCCTGGTCTCCATGCATGCCCCGGTTTTTTCATAACTGAGAAGGTATTCGGACACACTCCGGACTCTAGGGTCCCGAGGTTGAAGCGAAAAGGTCGGCAAAGACAAACGATCTACAATCCGGTTAGAAGGCATTTTACATGTCATTTTAAAATACATCGTCAAATTGACTGATTGTACTCCTCTTCGATCCCGTCTAGCAGGCTGTCTAATTTACAGTCCTGTTGGGAATACTTAGTGGCCAACTCTACTTGGCCATACATCAAGCTCACAGGGATCTCCTTCCCATCGGGCCCCACAGGCCCGACCTCGGCCATGTGGTTCGGATCCGCCTTCTTGTACCACGTCTTCACCATGGCCCAGGCCTCCCTGGCGCCTTGACGGCAGGCCGATATCTTCCACAGACGGAAGCGCTGCCGTGCTCCCTGAAGCTTCTTGGCAAGCCCTTCAAGGCTTTCGGGTAGGGAGACGGACGGCCATAAGGCCTGAGCGACGCCACTTATCACTTGCCGAACACGTTCGTGCAGTTGCATCATCTCGGGGAGTTGGTCACCCGTTGAACCGGGCATTCCCTCCGCAGGGCGACCTGTGAGCACACCTAAAGACACATTTCTGTCAATCGACTTCCTCGCCAAATTCTTCTTTTCAAAGGAATTTGCTCAAGCACTTACTATAAATGCCGCGACGAAGCCGCTGATTCTCCTTCACGGAGCCAGACAGCTAGGCCCGAACATCTTTCAGCTCTTCTCCTAGCTGGGTGTGGGCATCTTGGAGCTTGTTCCTCTCCTGCTGCACCTTCATAAGCACCCTCTCGCCGGCCTTCAGCTGACGCAGTAGCTGTTGCTTGTCCGGATCTAGTCCGGCGCCCTCTGCAATATTATTGTCAGATTTACGCACACGCCACACTTTGTTCACTACTTATCTTTTCGAAGTATGTATTACCAGCGGGGGTCTCTTTGGCTCCCCCTGTGGCGGCCAGTGCGGCCTCAAGTTGGGCCTTGCACTCTTGAAGCTCCTGGGACAGGTGGGTATTCTTCTCCGTAAGATCCTGCATAATAAATGATCCTTAAATCATTTATTTTAACTATTTTAAGTCTGGGGGCTACTGGCATATATAACTATTAAAATTACTTACCCGTATGTCCTTCACATACTGCTTCGTGGCTCTGGTTTAACCATCTTGAGCGGCACGGAGGTGCGCGTCTCCCGCATCAAAGGCATTCAACGCCTCCGGGGAGAAACACGCGTCATGAAGAACTGTCCGGCGACGCCTGTGATTCATGGCGCTCTCCACCTCAGACCGGGTGGCGGACAGCCTATCGGCATCCTCCGTTGGAGGAGCATCCGGCTCATGCCTTGTGTTCGCCTCCCCTTTCAGACCACGCGTTGGAGCATGGTTGGCGGAGGCTTGATTGGCAACCTCTCCGGACACTGTACGGCGAGCGCTCTTTCTCCTGGAAAAGTTATGAGCATTAATATACCTCCTAGGGATCCTTCCCTTAAAAACAGCGGTGCGCCGTACCGTTATGGCGACGTTTCGATTCGCGTCGCACTCCTCTTCCGCCTGCTGGGCCGAACTGACCCTTGCTGGTCAGCCGCCGCGGGTTCGGCTTCACGCCTTAAAGGCGCCTCCTGCGATGCACCATCAGTATAGGATGGTCAGAAATGAGCATGGATAAAATGATGGTGTCAAGACCTCGGTCGTAGTCACCTGGGAGGCCGGAAATAAACCGGGGTAGTCAGCCGTAATGGCGACTAGAGCATTGTCCATGCTAAGTTGGTGGAACACCCCGTCAATCAGCTCCACCTTTATGTCCGGATCCTCTTCGGAGGCCGGATCAAGGGATCGTCCCGGATCCTCGGGCTGTGGAGTTAGGCTTTGTATGCCCTCCACATCCCGGCGCAGCTCCTGCGTCAAAATCACAAAGTAAGATACTTGACTTTGGAAATATGGATCGGATAGATAAACGTCCGCTTACCCAGCTCTGAGGGTTATTCATGGAGAATCCATTCAATGGACTCGTGCGGAGGAAGTCCTCCTCCTCCCCCTTGTACAAGTCGGACAGGATCTTTACCAGATCGGCGGCCGAGCCCGGCCCTCTGCGGCCATGACGGGTGGCGTCATCTTCCCCGTTGAAATCCCACATAGGGTGGCCCCTATATTGGAGCGGTTGCACCCCTCGCATAATGCACGTGGCCATGATTCCAATCATGGTCAATCCGGAGTGGGCCAGTAACCTAATCTGGCCCATCAGATAATGGACGCTCCCATCATCCTCCCGTTGAGGGCTCCACGGGCGCCAACTCAGGCGTTTCTTCGAGGGAGCATTGCTGAACTCCGGGAGGCCGATCCGAACTGGATCCGGCAGAGGGGCGTCCTCCATGTAGAACCATTCCGAAGGCCAGTCTTAGGACACCTTCTTCGGGGTGCCGGATGGATATCCGGTCCCGGCGATGCGCCATATTTTGGCTCCGCCCACTTGATATATCGACCCCTCGTGAGAACGGGGTACGAGGCAAAACAATCTCTTCCATAGCACAAAATGGGGCTTGATGCCCAAGAACAGCTTGCAAAGAGCTACAAAGCCCGCGATGTGCAAAATGGAGGCAGGTGTAAGGTGGTGAAGCTGGAGTCCGTAGAACTCCAGGAGCCCCCGGAGAAACGGATGTATGGGAAATCCGAGTCCCTTTATTAGATAAGGGACAAAGCATACCCTCTCTCCTTTGGAAGGGTTGGGGACACTCTCCACCTGCTTTCCACCCCTGAAGGTGGCCAGTCCGGCTCGAACCGGAACCATGAAGGTTGGGGGAAGATATCCCTCGGTTTGGAGCGCCACTAGCTCGCTGTGTGGAACTGAGCATCTCCCCCAATCTCCTGGCTGAGGGCTGGGAGCGCAAGAGGAGGAGCCGCGTCGACTATCCATGATAGAATGGATTTTTGTCAGAGGCGCTTCAATGAGTACTTGCGGAAGGAGGATGGTGTGAGTTGGATCTAGATCCTCGCCTCTCTTATAGGCGGCTCGTTCGCACGGCTAGGGGGTAAAATGTAAAAATACCCTAGCTTTTCGCATTCATACGACACGTGGAAGAGGGCCATTATTGGGCGTAGAAGCCAAGGAGCGCAACATTTATAAGGAATCCAGACACTATTCGACGGGAACAAGAAGTTTGAAGGAGAACCCGCCTTGCAACGCCGAAGACAATATACGCGCCGGACTCGTCGTCGCTGAAGCCTGGTTCGGGGGCTACTGAGGGAGTCCTGGACTAGGGGGTGTTCGGATAGCCAAACTATCATCATCAGCCGGACTCCAAGACTATGAAGATACAAGATTGAAGACTTCGTCCCGTGTCCGGATGGGACTTTCCTTGGCGTGGAAGGCAAGCTTGGCGATACGGATATGTAGATCTCCTACCATTGTAACCGACTCTGTGTAACCCTAGCCCTCTCCGGTGTCTATATAAACCGGATGGTTTTAGTCCGTAGGACAACAACAATAACCACAATCATACCATAGGCTAGCTTCTAGGGTTTAGCCTCCTTGATCTCATGGTAGATCTACTCTTGTAATTCCCACATCATCAATATCAATCAAGCAGGACGTAGGGTTTTACCTCCATCAAGAGGGCCCGAACCTGGGTAAAACATCGTGCCCCTTGTCTCCTGTTACCATCCGCCTAGACGCACAGTTCGGGACCCCCTACCCGAGATCCGCCGGTTTTGACACCGACAGGGCCCATCAACGCTTCCTTGTGTATCGTAGGTATAATGTTGTCTAACAACAATATCTCGTTTGTGCACCTGAGAGGTTTGCATGAGCCTTGCTTACGTGGTTCAGCTGCAAGTTCGACCGAAATTCATACATTTTATTGTAGAGACTTCCGTATTAGTCGCAATAGGAAACTCTAGAATTACTTCCAAGGTCTCTTTCCTTTGATCTGATGACAAAGATACTATTTATCTCGTCGAGTTGCACTATTCTCCCACTCACCTTTTTAAAAGAACCATTCTCTTTAAAAGCACACCGTTTCGCGGCAAAACTATTTGCCTCAGTATAGTGAGGGAGGAATACCCAACATTTTGGTATAACCTACAAAGTAGCACTTGTCTGATTTGGAATAGGTTTGTAACCTTTTACACAAGCCCCATATTCCAAATGTTAAGAAAAGATATAACATGGTTGGGCGTACCATACCATGGCTTCATTTCAATAGACCCGATGTAGCTCTTTTCAGTGTAAAAGCCGCAGTCTCTAAAGCATCATTTTAAAAGAGATAATGGCAAATTTATTTATGTCATCTTTGACCTTACCATGTCATAAATGGTTAGATTACATCTCCACGGACTATCTACTTGCAGTGGTGTTCCGGGAGGTGCAAGTTATGAAACCCCTTTCACAACTCATCAGACATTCGCTAAACATGTAACTCAAATATCCTTTTGTGCAATGAAATTGCAGAAACATAATTTTCTTGTTACTAAAACTTCTACTTCATATTTGAAAACCTTTCGAATGGTTTCAAAAGATCCAGACTTACGTCTCATCAAGTAAATATCCATATATCTACTTGAGTCATTTCTGAAGATAAATAAATCCACCACTTGCAACAACATTTATTGAACTACACACATCAAAATGTATGATCACCAATAAGTTTGTTGCTCGTTCCTTATGGCCTGTGAACGGTATTTCAGTCACTTCACTTTTCAGAGGAAAGTTGCAAGTGTCAGATGATTCAGAATCAAACGACTTCAAAATCCATCATAATGGAATTTTTTTCATGTGGGTTTCTCCAATGTGACCAAATGCAGTGCCACACATGTGTGGTTTCTCATAGTCTTGTGACATTTAGCGTCAGCGTTATGGATGTATCATTTTACCATCAATATTCATAACATACATCCCATCTTGGTTGACGCATGGCCCTTCATGTTATTCATAATACTGAACAACAATTGTTCTTTTATCAATAACCGTTTTGCAATAAACATTGTGCAATGGGCTAGAGTGTAAGAAACTCTAAAATGAATTATGAAAGTAAACACGGAGGTAATATATTAATATCATTATTCATAACATTCATTTCATTCACAATGAAAGTATGGCCCTTATGTTTATTCATAATACTGAACAAAAAGTTCTCTTATGAACAACCTTCTTGCAAGATACCTTGTGCAAAGGGCTAGAGTGTATGAAACTCTAAAATGAATTATGAAAGAAAATACATGCGGCAATACATCGATGGAAGGTATAGTAACATTTACTATGTTCTCTGTGTATACCTTAACCTCATTTCTGGCTAGCCTTTTAGGCCATAGTAGCTCTTACATTGATTCATAACAGAATGCAATCGAGCGGGTATCTTTGTGATTAACTCACAATACCCAAGAATTAGTGATTAACATGTTTAACCATAATTCCCAAGAACTATATCTTTGACCAGCCTACTATACATCAAAAACTTGTATGACATTCATACATGAGCTGGATATTCCAGTCATCTTTCTTTCTGCCTTTATACTTCTAACAGTTTAACTTTTAGTATTTCTCCTACTCGCAAAAGAAGCACCCAACTTAAGAGTGGAGTTAGCCCCGGACTTCCTAGGCGTGTAAGTCATACTAACACCCTTTAGACACTTTCTTTCTCTTTAAGTTGTTGTTTTATTCACCTTTCATTATATGACAGGCGTTCTTCTGGATCCCTTTCCCAACAGCCAAATGCATAGTAAACACTTTTACTAATACTTGCAAACAAACATTGCTTTGTTTGTATCTGAAAATAATTTTTAGTTCCATGAATATCATATAACTATCCCAACTTTCGAAGTTTGGGTTTCATGGAAGCAAACATATTCCACTTGACCGTAACAGAATTCTAGCTTTTGGATCGAAGGACGAGAGTCGCATGATCCATAGCATTAGCGGGAGGATACGGAAAGCATGTGATAGGACAATGTCCTTCTTGGCACTTTTGAGGATAATCCTCATATTACATTACCAATCGTAAAGTTTTAACCAGATATTTAATAGCTATTCAATTTTAACAGGGAAAGTGGAATCGCGAGCCATTATTCTACAACTATTTTGCAAGAAACACTTAGACGGTGTTCATAATTAATTGCACTGAGAATTAAACATGTTAATTCAAGAGTGCGCTCCCACTCAAATCAATATCTCGCATAATTAATTTTGAGTGATACAAGATCCAGACTTCAATTCATCGCCATAGAATCATCATCTCATAACGGGAATTTTAATCGGTAGGCCAACTTGCCGATCACATCTCTATGTGACTCTTGCTCATCTTTCGATGCGTGTGTTCCGAGCTCATGACGATCCTGCCATGAACGTCAAGACAACCAAGTGATATTGTTGCAAGGTTTGACCTCACCCACCTCACACTTCTCTAATCGTTCGTACCCATGCATCCATGGCGCACCCCGAAAACATAGGTGTTGTGATGGTGCTACACTTGGGAGAACACTAACTACTTGATATTTTAGTGAGAGATCACCCTAATAAAAAGCGACTACCGCGCAATCAAGAAGGGTGCATCATAAGGGATAAACATCTCAGGCAATTCATAATAGCATGATATGGTATAGCCCTTTCTGACGAAGAAGTCTTTCATTTCTTCGTCTTCGGCATTCGCGTCGGTGTTCACCTTTGTGAAGATTGCCACCACCTTGTCGATGCACCAGATAATATCGCTATCTCCATAGCGGATAAAATAAATGCATTACTTAAGGTTGACTCACAGGTCATTAAAATGCAATCATATGGCTCCAGCCATCATGCCGAATCATGACACGCAGGTCATGATAATTACATCATATAGTCATCTCATACATAATCAAATTGAATATGAGCATTGCTATACCACATCACATGCACATGCAAACCCTCCTGCAAAACCAAGTTAGACGTTTCTAATCGGTTCATGCAAAAACTTGAGTTTCGTGGCTTCTAAGGTTTCGACTTAAACCGCAGCTACCAATGTTTTATCATCAAGTATGATTATTCAAGTTGCTAGATTAACATCTCGGGGTGTATGAAACATGAGATAATTAAATCTCGAGCCCCATACTGAACTTCGTCATACGCATGACCCCCGTGCAGATCATATCTGCAATGCCCTTTCATCTGCGAATTTCATCTTTCTTTTGACTACGGCAGAACCCAAAGAACTGATAGCACTTCCATGATCAATCAGGATCATGGATTGCCAGAACTTTGTCAAATTCCACCATGTTGTCTCGAGATTGAGAAAACGCAAATTCTAGGAAAGCAACAAGAACGTCGGGTAACAGATTTCATCTGTCACCCGCAAAAATAATTTTCAACAATAGATCTCATCTACTCCAAAATTATATTATGAAATACCCATACATCTCCATGTATTCTAGATCGTAACCTGCATCTACGCATAGCACGGCTCTTGATGCCACTGTAGGGTAATGCAGCAGAAAACAAAAAATTTCCGACCTATGCACCAGCCCAGGACCACTATGGAGACTGCATACATGGTTTGATCATTTTCGTTACCGACTCGTAGCGCAGCGGAAGTAGAGTCGATGACGAACGGCGGTGCAGATCCCCGCAGCTAGGATTTACAACCTCCCAACCGCGAGGATGTATACCCTCATCCGCCCCACGGACAGCCCTCCGGGAGGCAGTCGGACAGTCCCTCGGACGGTGTCACGGATAGCCCTTCGGGAGGACCCCCAAAACTCGAACGGTCACTCGGACAGCCCTTCGGGAGGATTCACAGAACTCGGACCGTCACTTGGATAGCCCTTCGGGAGGCACTCTCAAAACAGCCCCTCGGGCAAAATGATCGAAACTACGACCTCTCTACGGGGTTGCACACATACAGTGTCATCTATCCGGCAAGGCTTTGCCATCCAGAACTAGTTCCTGTCGGAACCCAGACAGCCTTTCGGCTCTAGGAAACTCTTTTCGTGGGAGGGAGAGAAGAAGGCAGATCATGCATGGCACTTGTATGTGAGAAGGAATGATGGTTTGGGCAGCCCCTCACCTCCTATTTATAGGAAAACCAACGGGTAGTGTGCCTCCACAAGTACCCAAAGTGCCCATGCTTTATATCATACATAAGGGCAAAATGGAGAAGCAAGTGGAGCACCAAATGGTGGAAGGAAGCCTCGTGGGGGGCCCCAATGGCACCAACGAAATTGGCAGCCCTCTTGGGTGGCCCCACCACCTTCCTATCCATCCATGTCATCCCAAAATATCTTGGGACAAAGCCCAAAATAATGGCTTTCCATAAAATATCCCAAAAGGCACTTTCACTATTCACGACGACATTTTTCAGCGTCCGTTCGAACTGAAAATATTTATGTGGGCTTAGAACGTTTCCATTACCCACCAAAATGATTTTCAACACGTTCCGTAAAAATTCAGGTTTAGTGATTTTCATCTGCGAAAAGCATATGAAGTGGTTCCGGGAGCTCCGAAGCATATCCGGTTATTATCCCGGAAATTTCCAGAAAGCTTTCAGAATGATTCTGGCACCCTCCAAGAATTATCAGGCATGTGCCGAAACCAATTTGACTTAATGGTATCCCCTGAAACAACTTTTTAGTTTCACCAAAACTCATCCGATGACCTCTCTCTACGGAACCTTTTCCGCTGTCCGAAACTTTTTGGGTGATTTTCTCTCAGACTCCCTGCCTAGTATTCAGTAGATAGATGACCCTTAAGTGTGTGACCCTATAGGTTCGGTGAAGTATAGACATGACCCAGAACCCCTTCCGATCAATGATCAACATCGGAGCCGTGGACACCCATATTGACCCCTATACCCACAGGAATGAATATTCGAGTGAACCTCCAGTTGTCGTGTGCTATTCATGTTGCTTCGCGATATGTTACAAATACCCGAGGTGAGACATGTTGGCATTCCCGTGGATCAACAACTTGTCCACTATGCTAGTTACCTCGTTACCGGTATTGTTCTCTTTTCTCGTTTCCGTGTTCCGGCATCCCTGTGATCAAATCACACTGTGTCTGGCTAGACGACGATGGATACCGTAACACCGAAAGGGCCCGAGAATATCTCTCCATCGTCGGAGGAGCAAATCCCAATCTTGAGCTATCAAGTTACTTGACACACTTTTCCATGAACCCATAAGCCGCCGTAATAGCCACCCATTTACTGATGATGTTTAACAAACCCCAAAGTTCATGAAGCAAGTATGAAGAAACTCGATACTCTCATGGTCTAAGGAATTATGAAAACATTAACCATCTCTGTGTTATCTATCATAAACTTGTGACGAATGAATCTCATAGCATAACATGGGGTCGATTCAACACAAATGTTCTCTTAACATTTTTCCCTCAAAGTTGCTGGCATAGGCATGCCGCCATGACCAGGAAAATAGAATCATCATGCAACACTTGAGCTAGTCTTAGAAGCCAGACTAGAAATACTTATTACCGTTTATAATTTCACACGTGCATATGAGTCTTCCTCCGAGCCTCGTGTTATTGCAGACTCGAGAACCATAGCAGTTATAGCATGGAACATAAACATATTTATGAACATGGAAATAAGTAATAGCATTTATTTTTGCCTTTAGGGCATGTCTCCTACAGATACAGGATCGTGTTGGATGACAAATACGTCTGAACCTCATTTATAGTCAGGTTCCGAGTCTTGCCTAAACACGTGCACGGCTTTTTCCACCTCTTTGTTGGAACCGGGAACTCTAAAAGCTCAAAGAACGAGCTGGCAACAACGTGAGAAGGAAGACACAAAGATATCTACTGCATGCTGTTACATCTTTTCAGGTTTCTTCATTTCTTATTTGTATCAGAAACTCGCAGTGGCACACAGGTGTGGGGGCACAGTCTCATTGTTTCGCAATCCGTGAAGTCATTGGATTCCGTACGAGGGCACAAAAAGTTTGCCGTCTGGATGATTACGGTTTGTTTGAGTGTCGGCCTTGGAGATGCCCTTAGCCACCCTCTTTTTGTGCCTCCTTTTTAATATTCTTTCATTCATAGTGTTATTCTTTTTCAGATCGCTACTATTTTGCGTGGAAGCTGGCATGTATGTTGTCCACAAAAACCGGTATGCTATATATGCTCCCTAAGAACTTTGAGGAGGGTTAGCGGACCAATGTCAAGAATCATGAAACATACTTTGACTTCTAGAAATAAGGCAACCAAGTGCTACTAAAGCTCATACGCTATAGTGCCACACTGCCGCACTATTAATGTTGGCTTGGCAGATGTGCCGTGGTTAATCAAAAATTCGTGTGATGAAACATAACATGTTTACAGAGTCTGGATCAAGTAGAGAGATCTATTGCAAATTGCTAGTTATGTAAAGATGTTCTGACAGCAACATGATCATGAACAACTATGACTTTGTTCGTGTGACAGACACGAGGAAGGAGGAGGTCACTTCTGCTTTCACTACATCTTGAATCTTAGCAGGTGATCGACCGATTCTTGCATGAGTCTATTTGGTTGATGTGTACATCTTGCATTTTAATATATTGCTTTTTTTCAACAAAGATCGTGCTTTATTTACACTTAACAAATATGTGACACACATGAACAACTAATCTCAAAATCTGATTGCTTGACTGACGGTCATTAAACGATACACCAGCTGGATCCAGCTAATTGACTTATCACTGATTAGTGACCGTGACGAAAATAACTAATGTGGTATAGTAGGAGTCATAGGCACGCGAGCTATGTCATGTAGCGATTCATGTTATTGGCTGATCATCGGTAGTTCCTAGTGCCTCATATGCCTACACCTATCATTTTGAATCCCTAATGTGTACCTACCACCAGTAGTTCCTTGTGCTTCAAATCCGTGGTGTGCATACATCAAACAAATAATGCACGATTGTAAATGAATAGGCCCACTATAAGGAAACGAGATGATGAACAATATGTACATGCTTACCTTAGGGAAGCCTCGTTTCTTATAGAAGACTTGCGTACATGGTAGTGGTAGTGACATGAAGTCACTGGTTCTTTGTTTGGTCAATAACGAAAATTTCATTGGTTATGAGCTTGATCCTTGGTAGGTAAAAGCCTATGAGATATTAAAACAAACGCTTGATTTGTTGTGTTTTTTTCTCCTTTATAGGTTAGAGACAATGAGAACTTTAAACAAACATGTATTTTTCAAGCTTGTTTGTCCTTGGGGTAGGTAAGAGTGAGATCTTAAAACAAAAGATGAAATTTGTTGTGGATGGTTCTCCTCGGTAGGCTAGAGACAACGGGAACTTTAAAAACAACAATTATACCGTACATCAAACAATGTGGTTCTACATAGTTTAATAGAGTGTTGTTCAACTTTAGATACACTTACTAGCTACCATGGTTCGATGGGGCCACGGTGTGCAGCTCACCCTTAACAGAGTTGTACTCGGGGAGTCCCCCCCCCCCCCTACTCTGGTCTATTTAACCGTGAATTACGATGATAAAAGTCATTGTGGAAAATATGACTGACTTGTGTTTCGCAGAAAAGAGAACGAGTGGTGTGTGAACAGGACATGTCATGTTGGACATTGTATGTAAGACGGGACTTTGCTCGAAGTGAAATAATTTGTGAAGTCCTCGTTTGGATGTCAGTATTCAGGCTTCAAATTTGGAATTGAAGTTGAGTTTCTTTTGTGAATTCTATTGTTCAGACGTTCTTAGAATTGAGAACTGATTTGAATACCCGTTCACGGTGTTGACGTTCAACTAACACATGGCACTGAGCGACCTATGAATGTTAAGCATCCTACGGGATTTAAGTAAGTGCAATTCCAACGCGTCGACCCAAGCGGGCACGGATTTTGTTCGCTGTTTTGTTCGTATGGGTCGTCTGACCGGACGCACGCGCCCGGTTTTCAATTTGAGCCAGCCGGTGCACCCAACGCGACCGAAGCATAGTCCGTATGGTCTTAAAAAAATGAAGCACCCATAAAATATTTAAATTTAAAACATAACGAAACATTAAAATTTAAATCCATGACGGCCAAAGTCCACTTCAAACATAATTAAACATTAATAAAAACTAAAAAAAACTGCCTTTCAGCCGTCCCAGCCCACAGCCCTAGGCATCGCCCTCATGGTCGGGGCCGTTCAGGTAGAAGAAGGGCGACGACGACAGAGCCCTCGGGAAGGCCTGCTGGTACTTGGCCAGCGCCTCCTGCTCCGGCGTCTGTTGCAGCGGCTCTACTGCCTGGCGCGCACTCCTTCTACTTGCGCTCCAGTTGCATGTGTCACTTCGCTTCGGCCAGCTCCTTTGCCAGCGGGCCTTCCACTGCTGGAAGAAGGTCGTCTCCTGCTCCTCGATCGTGCCCAGCCAGATGGGTGGCGCGTTAACCCACTCACGCACGATGCAAATCCATTGGTACCTCTCCGTGGGGGCGAGTGGTGCCGGCGTGGGCTCCGTGGCTCGTGCTTGGGCAGCACAGGTGCAGGCAAGCAGTGACGGTGGTGGTGGAGGGTGGACACAGTCCCCCGCCACCGAGAGCTGGAGCGCCTCCTCGAGGCCAGGCCACCGGTACAAGATCACGTTGGATGACAAAATACGTCCGGACCGAGCAGTCGGACGATTGCGGGCTGTTTGAGTGTCGGCGTTGGAGATGCCCTTAGGCACCCTCTTTTTGTGCCTCCTTTTAGTATTCTTTCATGGGATAAGTTTACAAATGGTCCCTCAACTTTAAAACCAGCAAAACTTAGTCATTTAATTTTTTAAACCGGATAAGTTTATTTCCTCGTGCAACTTTGGGTGATTCTCTGCTGACCTTTGAGCGGTTTTTGACTTGGATTGACAAAATGTAGGCCCCACCACCTCTATCCATTTTTAAACTTTAATTCCTGTTGTTTATCCCTCTAACTTACCTATGGCCCCCACTGTAATGAGCATCTTCAATCTCAAACAGCACGCTCCCGGTTTTCAATTTGAGCCAGCCGGTGCACCCAACGCGACCGAAGCATAGTCCGTGTGGTCTTAAGAAAATGAAGCACCCATAAAATATTTAAATTTAAAACATAACGAAACTTTAAAATTTAAATCCATGACAGCCAAAGTCCACTTCAAACATAATTAAACATTAATAAAAACTAAAAAAAAACTGCCTTCCAGCCGTCCCAGCCCACAGCCCTAGGCATCGCCCTCATGGTCGGGGCCGTTCAGGTAGAAGAAGGGCGACGACGGCGGAGCCCTCGGGAAGGCCTGCTGGTACTTGGCCAGCGCCTCCTGCTCCGGCGTCTGTTTCGGCGGCTCTGCTGCCTGGCGCGCACTCCTTCTACTTGCGCTCCAGCTGCATGTGTCACTTCACTTCGGCCAGCTCCTTTGCCAGCGGGCCTTCCATTGCTGGAAGAAGGTCGTCTCCTGCTCCTCGATCGCGCCCAGCTAGATGGGCGGCGCGTTAACCCACTCACGCATGATGCAAATCCACTGGTACCTCTCCGTGGGGGCGAGTGGTGCCGGCGTGGGCTCCGTGGGCTCGTGCTTGGGCAGCACAGGTGCAGGCAAGCAGTGACGGTGGTGGTGGAGGGTGGACACAGTCCCCCGCCACCGAGAGCTGGAGCGCCTCCTCGAGGCCAGGCCACCGGTATAAGATCGCGTTGGATGACAAAATACGCCCGGACCGTGCAGTCGGACGATTGCGGGCTGTTTGAGTGTCGGCGTTGGAGATGCGCTTAGGCACCCTCTTTTTGTGCCTCCTTTTTAGTATTCTTTCACGGGATAAGTTTACAAATGGTCCCTCAACTTTAAAACCAGCAAAACTTAGTCCTTTAACTTTTTAAATCGGATAAGTTTATTCCCTCATGCAACTTTGGGTGATTTTCTGCTGACCTTTGAGCGGTTTTTGACTTTGATTGACAAAGTGTAGGCCCCACCACCTCTATCCATTTTTTAAACTTTAATTCTTGTTGTTTATCCCTCTAACTTACCTATGGCCCCCACTGTATGAGCATCTTCAATCTCAAACAGCACGCGCCCGGTTTTCAATTTGAGCCAGCCGGTGCACCCAACGCGACCGAAGCATAGTCCGTGTGGTCTTAAGAAAATGAAGCACCCATAAAATATTTAAATTTAAAACATAACGAAACATTAAAATTTAAATCCATGACGGCCAAAGTCCACTTCAAACATAATTAAACATTAATAAAAATAAAAAAACTGCCTTCCAGCCGTCCCAGCCCACAGCCCTAGGCATCGCCCTCATGGTCGGGGCCGTTCAGGTAGAAGAAGGGCGACGACGGCGGAGCCCTCGGGAAGGCCTACTGGTACTTGGCCAGCGCCTCCTGCTCCGGCGTCTGTTGCGGCGGCTCTGCTGCCTGGCGCGCACTCCTTCTACTTGCGCTCCAGCTGCATGTGTCACTTCGCTTCGGCCAGCTCCTTTGCCAGCGGGCCTTCCACTGCTAGAAGAAGGTCGTCTCCTGCTCCTCGATCGCGCCCAGCCAGATGGGCGGCGCGTTAACCCACTCACGCACGATGCAAATCCACTGGTACCTCTCCGTGGGGGCGAGTGGTGCCGGCATGGGCTCCGTGGGCTCGTGCTTGGGCAGCACAGGTGCAAGCAAGCAGTGACAGTGGTGGTGGAGGGTGGACACAGTCCCCCGCCACCGAGAGCTGGAGCGCCTCCTCGAGGCCAGGCCACCGGTACAAGATCGCGTTGGATGACAAAATACGTCCGGACCGAGCAGTCGGACGATTGCGGGCTGTTTGAGTGTCGGCGTTGGAGATGCCCTTAGGCACCCTCTTTTTGTGCCTCCTTTTTAGTATTCTTTCATGGGATAAGTTTACAAATGGTCCTTCAACTTCAAAACCAGCAAAACTTAGTCCTTTAACTTTTTAAACCGGATAAGTTTATTCCCTCGTGCAACTTTGGGTGATTTTCTGCTGACCTTTGAGCGGTTTTTGACTTGGATTGACAAAGTGTAGGCCCCATCACCTCTATCCATTTTTTAAACTTTAATTCCTGTTGTTTATCCCTCTAACTTACTTATGGCCCCCACTGTAAAGAGCATCTTCAATCTCAAACTGCACACGGTACGTGTGCCGGCACCCTGGATGTCGGTGCTCTGAAGCTCGCCGATGACCAAGCCTGGCTCCGGAGGCGGCACGCGGCAGGCGGCAGCATGCGTGCTCCGTGCTGGGTTGATGTTGCTGCTCTTGTGTGTGCGCGTGATTTGCGTGATGCGCTCGGTGCGCGAGGGCGACGAGGTGGTCGCCCGTGATTGCTGGGCGTTGTGATGAAGTGACTCATGAACTCGCGGGTGGCGGCAGCGGACGTGCACGACGGTGCGGGCCGACGGGATGGCTGTAGGCTGGGTTCCTGAATCCTGATGCAGAGAAGGTGCAGGATGCCGAGGCATGGCGAGGTCAGCAGGGTTGGGACGGAGTTGTGTGTGCAGCCAGCGGGCGCAGACGCACGCGACAGCTTGGCCTCGGCATACATGCGAGCTCGTACAACAGCAAGGGCAGGGCGGAGCTGTGCGTGCGGCCAGCGGGTCGGACACATGCGGCGGCGGCCTCCACGTCAACCCCGTGGACGGCGCGCTGCGGGAAGCGCCGGAGCGGCCTTATGGAGGTCTCCCAGGACTAGAGCCACCTCGCCGGAGGCCTCCATGCCCACGCCCTTCTCCTTGATGAAATGCGAGTCAATTATATCACTGGTGCTAGAACTTGACGTGAATGGTCACTATAGTGCTACAAGTTATGGTGTACATTGAAGTGGTGCAAAAACTTGGCTTTGTGATACAAATACGATGCAAAACTCGTTTTTATACATCCTTGGCACTGACTAGGCGTGCCAGTGG